>NW_017305180.1:2887623-2895603 GCF_001594115.1 Trachymyrmex septentrionalis
ATCGATCGATTTGCATACGTTATTCGTGAATGATCGGCTATGACGCAAACAATGTAACGTCAGAGTCATTCTTGACAGAATTTTTGATTTACCAATAAAACCGGCCATAAAAATTTCATGGAAGAATTTTAAGATCAACTTCGGAGCGGACTTTTATGTAACGACAATTCAATTAAACATTTTTAATAGCCTTTTAAGATCTGTTATATCTCCGTTATTTATACAATAGAAAAAAACATAGTTGCAATTACATGCATACATAGGTGAAAATGTTATATTAATGACGAGTTTTATACGTAGAATTGATGTACACATCGTTGGATAAAATAGTATAATTATAAAGAAATTTATTCAACCATGTGCATTAATTCTGCATAAAATTACAGTTATTATCTAGAGGTAGACCGAGGCGGATCAGATCACACAGGATCGTATCAATATCAGTTTTGAAATAGTTAGTCAACAATTGTCGTTAGTCCTGTTAGTTTTTTGTTTCAAACGAGCTGTTTTAGTGTGCCAGTTTCCGCGCGCATCCTCTACACCAGAAATAATAGACGACAGTTTTGTATTGAGTGTGATTCGGTGTCAGCTGACAATTCGAGCGCAGAGATCGCGAGTGTACAATGAAATTTTGTTGCTATAAAATCATGATCCCAAAAAGTCATGAACTTTGTGACTTTGTAACATAAAAGTGTGTTAAAACTTACGCAAGTTATAATGATTTTTACAGTGTATATACAGTTTGCTAAATCAACCTAGTAAACTTCGCTTTGTCCCTCAATTTGGCTTTGTCTCATAATTCCCTCTCTTCTTAGTTTTTACGTTATGCAACAAGAAATCCATGTGCGTATGTATATTTTGTTATAAGACTTAAGCCAAAATCCGAGCATAGAAATTCAGAATGTATAATAAAACTTCAGGACAACATTTGTTTTTCGACTACCAATAAAGAAAAATTGATCTAATTCGCCTCTATTTATTCTATACGATTGTCACTCTGTGTTTTTAACTAAGTGTATATTAAGATTTTCTTCTGAAATGAGAAAACTCTATCTAAAATTCAAATAAAGAATAAGATTACAAAAAGGCATAAAGAGAGCAAACCAACTTTGTTTAAAGCATAAGCCACAACGTTATATCTTTCCGACTACGGTACGATCATTATATATTTTGCATCTCCACAGCGCACAAGTGTACCAAAATATTTTCGCATCTTGTTGCGATTACAATTAGGCACGATCGGGTCATTACGCCGCGGCTCCGCGGGTATCACGCGCGGCCGTTTAATCACGCGTCGTTTCGTGCATTAAGTAAATCCGATTACCGGACAATGCCGCGCAAATTCGATTCCATTGCTGCCGCAACGTAGGAAAATTAATGTACGCCACCCGCCGCCCATCTACCCGCCGGCAGGTCGTCGGTACGTTCGACGTGACGAAGGAAACTGCTGGCGCAGAGGTCGAGGAATTTCCTCCGTTTTTCTGCTCGCCAAGTAGGTCTTCCCATCTCTTTCTCTTTGTCGACGGCCACTGCCTTCCTCACTTCTCCGACGAGCAATTCGCGTTCTTACTGCTGTGAAGAAAAAAAGAGAAGGGAGCAAGGGGAGGAAGCGATAGAGGACGGCGGGTGCCCCCTTATTTGCAGGAGCTTAACGATAGATCCGTTTCGCGAACGGAGCAAAAGGTAATTTACATTCAATTCAGGAAATCCCAGATGTCTATTGGCTAAAAGACCGGCCCGGAGAAGAATACCCGACTACCTACATCGGATATCCGGTATCTGCATAATTCTGGCTCCGTTCTTTCTATTCTGTTCCAAACCCGTCCGGACACCACCACAGATCCTCCCCGTCTTCGCTCGTCTCTTCGCTCTTCATTGAATCGAATCGAACGCTTTGGGTTACCTACAGTCTCTTTCAGCTACCTCCGTGCGCTTTTTTAGTGTCAGATCTTATCGATTAAAGACTCTCGGCCCGTTTGGATCGCAACCGTAAACGTCCAGATACGAAGGGATCGATCGAGTAGGTCCGAAGAGTACACGCAATTAAAGTTTTATTCTTCCCCTCTTCTCTCCTTAATTTCCCCCCAGACGACTGGGGAGATCGAGCCACTCTCTTCGTTGATGCCGGAAAATACGAGGGAACGAAGTATCCAGGACGCTTCTATTCAAATGTTTTTGCTCACTACTCTCTTCTTCAAGTGAAATCCTCTCATAGCCTCGCTCTTTCCCGCTATGCGCTTCTTCGTTTGCGTCGACCTTTTTTTAAGGTCTCTTAAAGGATTTTATCTGCCAAAGCGTGGAAACTTTCCGCCCGACGGAGATGTTTAACTTGAAGACGGCAGCCGCGTTGCTAAAGGTAGTAATATGATATCGATTGGTTTCACGAAATATGGCGACATCGCACCATTTTCGACGTACTCTATTACGACACGATGTTTTAGCAAGGATTTTCAATTATTGACTTCTCAAAGCTTCAATTTAGTATATTTTTAAATTATAAACATATGTAATAATTACAAAGTACACAAATTTTATTAAATAATTATATTTATTTGTAGAATGCAACTTTGAAACTATCATTAATGATACGTGAGCACATACATGTACTTTGCAAAAATGATATGACGGTTCTTGAGTAATTTTCATAATTTTGTATGAAATTATACGAAACATTTTTACAATTTTTATATACATTTATAAAAATTGTTGTGAATAATCTATTTTGTTTCTTGGTCAAATTTAGCAGAAGAAGATAACATCGAGAAAAACATATTTTCTTCATCAATTCATGTCAGTTCAAAGATAACTGAGAAGTTATTGCAACTAAAAGATCTGAGACAATTCTAGAAAAGTTATAAATCCTTTTCTGCAAGAGAATAAATTGTTTCTCAATATTTCATCTCTTTGCGCTTTTATCGTGTAAACTGCGGATCAGACAAAAGCTCAGGTATAATGAAAAATCGCGGGTCAGGTGTAAGATTTGTTCTTTGTAGCACGATATTTTCGCAGTCATCGTAACTTGTTTCGCGCGTAATAAGCCGAACGAGATAAATCGAGTAATTTATTCCTGGCGTAAAGTCATACTTATTTGTGCGGATAAGTCTTAATGGCTACGGTATAAATCTCACGTCATAATTAGTAGGGTGGAACGAAAGTGGCTTCTGGACCGCGGGAACTTTCAGATTTATGTCCTCTTATAGAAGACCCCTTCTTATAGAAGAGAGTTATATTACATCCGTGTATCTTATTATAGAGGGTAAGAACGGTGGTGTACGTTGCAAGCCAAAAACTTATACAGACGTCAAAATAGTTCGTCTCGCGGGATGCACAATGGCGGAAAGCGAGCAGTTTTTCAGGTACTCGCCGAAGAAGAATCACCGCGAGAAAGTCGAGGGAACTTTATGATTTGCGAAAAAAAGAGAAGTCGAGAGAAAGATGGAACAGAGATAAATCGGCTGGTCGAGCGACGAGAGGAGCGTGTTCTCTCCTTCTCTCGTTCCTTATGGTTGCGTCTTTTCCTCCTGTTTTTTGTCTTTTTTTTTTCCAGAAGACAAAAGCATCACGCGGCACATTCTAATTAGAGGGACTTCTATTATACCGCTGAAGACAGATAATGGAACCTACAGTGTAAAACTCTTGCGTGCGATCTCTCTTCCCCTACGACGTAAATCGCGGTCTCTGTCACTCTTGCCTTGCCCCTTCTTACGCTAGTCGTGCGACCCACTTTCTTAATTGTTCCTCTATTAAAATACACTCTAATTAATATCCATTATGCCTGATATATATTACTCCGCCAGTAGCGCGCCAAGCAAGAGAGCGGCTTTGTACCTTGCGAATATTTGAAGAAATCGCGTCTCAAGAAAACGCAAATTCTACTGTAACGGAAGAAAAGACGTTTTAAGATAAGGGGAGAAATGATTTAAGCAAATCGGCGTTATTCCTTCGCAAACTAATGCATGATAAAAAAGGAAATTTATACCTATAAATAAAACAAAAAAAGATTATTATTCCTAAAATTAATTCTAATTAATGATTTTATAAATATTATACATAAATACTAATTAGCTTTAAATTGATATATTTCTTATTCCAACAATGATGATAAAGAAGAAAATTAAACGAACGTTATCTCTTCATGTTAAAAGATGTCAGTTCAGTTAGCTCGAAAATCCGTACAAATTCTGAACGTAATACTTTCTGCGGCACGCATGTCATGTTGCGAGATTGTAAGATTTTTCTGTAAATGTCACATCAGCAACAAAATGAATCATCGTTACGTTTACGCGAAAGAGACAAATTGCATCAGGGTTGTTGTACTTCAACGAGATACCCTGAAGACAGCATGTCTTTCATGCAACAGAAAATCATCGTTGCAATTATATATGAGCTATTTGCTTGGAAAATATGGTAAAATAAATAGAATTAAAAAATTTCTTTATATCAGAAACACTATATGGCAATAATAATATATGTAAAAAAAAATATTTTTTTCTTCAAATTTTTAAAAAAGATAGATATTTCAACAGATTTTTACCTGTATGATATAAAGTAATTTAATTATAAAATTTATTTGAATTCTTTAAAAATTATTCTGTAATGTTTCGTAATTTTGATAAAATGTACAGTATATCAAGAGAATTCTGTTATATTGATATACACGTTCCAAAGATTACATTGCATTTTTTTTGCGTACATGCTTTTGTTTATACACAGTAAAAAAACATTTCATATTTGTGTTAAAGTCTAGTCCCTTGTAAAAACTTTTGTGTTGAATTTGTCACATTCAAACATTGATTTAATGTAATTGTGTTACTTGTATGCTTTGTGTTAAATTAATAGTCACTATTTTTAAGTTTAAAATAACACAATTTATAAATAAGTAAATAAATAATACATAAATAATGTATTTTAAAATATAAATATTCTAAGATAAATAAATAAAATTTAACTTGTTAACTTGACATATTATAAATGTTCATTTTACTGAAAAAAAGATGCTTCCATAATTTGCTTACAAATTGTGTCAGTGTTACATTTTTTGTGTTAATTTTTCACATATTTTTATTATTTCCTGACATATTCATCTTGTGTTAAATTAACACAGAAATTTGAATAAACTATTTGGGACATATGAAATATGTTAAATTTATTGTAACACACATTTATACGTATATATTTATGCTAAATAATGAGTACGAAAAGATAAAATCCTTCGATAAGACGCTCTACACGCTTTACTATTAATCCTGAAACATAGTTACGACATCCTGAGAATAAACAGCTCATATCACCTTTTACTTGTCGGCGTACTTTCGCGTTATCCTTTCTTCCGACCTGTCGGCGCGAGATTACAAGACCCAACTCCAACAGGAAATCGGTTTGTGTGGCCTCGTCGGTTCGTGCACCGACTCTTCCTCTCTCTCCACAACCTATGCAAACCCGTTCGAGACTATGTAAAGCAATGCTAATCCGCCGATAAAACCCTTGCCGACGAGCGCACCCCGTGCGGCACATTTTCAACGACGTGTCCTTTCCCCGTTCATTCACTATCACATGCATGTGTGTCGGAGTGCACCGCAATGTAGCCTATCCTACTGTGTAGTCACTCCTGACGTATTTTCACGTAATCCGTGAGGACACGCATCTACGGTAACTCTATTAGATTCTTGCAAAAGGTTTATCCTTTGCTCTCCGCCATTTGCTTCTCCTTTTCGTCGCTGTCGCTGATATGCTAGTAGCCCGCAAACCGACTAACCGCGACTCAGACGCTTCTGATAAGCTCTTGCAGTTTCGCGTTTCAAACGCATCTACGAACGTTGGATACGCTCACGAAGCGGTTAAGCTAGGTTTCGATAGCGGTTCCATCGGTGCGCCGAGGTTACCCAAACGACATGAATGATAAATCGTTCGCGTGCACTTAGTGGATTAAAGCGGAATAGACGTTTGTTTCGTGTGCTCTAAGTACTCTGAAGACATTCAGTAGAATAGAAAAGTATCAAGGGATAGAATTAGAGTATATCAATAGTAATTTATAATGAATAGATTACAGAATTATTTAATACCGAAGAAAGTAATCACAAGTAGATAATGATCTCATGGGTCGATAGTCAAACTCACTGTCTCGATTTAATACTTGTAAAAGTAATAAAATATTTAGTATGAAATAATTTATAAGAAACTTCACTCATTTTAAGATAATTGCATATAGTTACCAATTGTGTACTATTTTGTAGATAATAATGGAATATTAAAAATTAAATAGTTTTAGATCTTTTGCAGAAAATATTTTTAATTTTTTAAAGCTGTCGTCTTATATTCGTTCAGTATCTCACCAACAGAGCTATTGAATATGTCACTAATATCCTTATGCAAGATATCAGTATAAAGATATTTGGCATATCTTTGATACCAAGTGAATAATTAACATAATGTGGAGACAGCATCTACATCATTCTTACATGTATCGTCACTACGAGGTACCTTAGACACAGAAATATATCTTATGAGGTGAATAAAAAACCATCAATCTTATCGATTGTATAATAAAAAACCATCAGTTACATTCGAAAGTAGTCCTTACAAACAAAATAGCGAAATCAATGTACTTTACACGTCACATTGATAAAATCTTATACCAATGATCTTCAATTGTTTTAGTTTTTTTGGCATTTAAGTAATTTTAATTTTCCCTTTATATACTATACAATTTAAAGTATCATATGATATATAGTACGACTCATCTCTGTACGTGAATGACTCTAATTTATATATGTATAAAATTGGCAAAATTTATTATATTTTGACATTCTATGTGTATGCGTGTGTATTAAATTATTTGGTTATAAATAATTTTTTATATCCAATATTTTTTATTAAATATCTCTGTACATGTTTGACAGATCAATTAATTTTTTAAAAGGATTAAAAACACAAAAAATTATTTTTAAAACGTTTCTCATTGACATATTTATACGGAAAGAACGAATTGCTGAAACATCTAAAGCTAGATATAAATCTGAAAATAATTTTGTTGAATTATCAAAATAATTATGTAGGAAACTCAAGTATAATGAGATATACCGCAAAAAATTTTAGCAGCCAGCTTGAATATGTATAATAATTATGAGTATTTAAAAAAAATTATTTTTGGACCTATACCTAGCTTAAATTTTCAGAAAGCAAAATCTCTCCATATTTATTCATCTTTATCTAAAATTTTCCTCAATTCTTGCTTGTAAATGGTGCTTAGGTTGAAAGTAATACGATTATTTAAGGACTTCTCTAAAAAGTTTTTCCCCTCGTGACATGCTGGTGTAATCAAAATCTAAAGCGCGTCTTGAAGACGAGCGAATATTTTTGGCGGACTTTATCACGATGAAAGAGAACGAACCGCGATTCGGTGTGCGGTGCGACGAGAAGTTATGAACGTTTTAGTTGAAGCATTAACGAAGACGGCATTTAAAAGTTGAGACCCGCCTGAAGTTCCGACGCGTAAACATTAAAGTCAGCCGGCTAAGTGGCACCGTTACTTCTTCGTCGAGGAAATAGCTGCGCCCGGCCCGAGTTCGTTCTTGATTACGGTATTTCTGGCCCGCGCTTCCGACGAAGCTTTCCCTCCCGAAGCGTGGATATGCTCCGGGAAAAATGTTAGTACTACTGGACGGTCGTTTCCTTCACCGGGTAACTTCATGCTTATTTCCGCGGAAGGAAAAGAAATCGCGTCAGCTTTATTCCGTTCTGAATACCCATGAAGAAAAGTTTCAGCGCTGAGAAGACAAATCGCTCTTGCGTCGTGTGAAAAGCGCTTTTCTCGATGCCAATTTTTTCTCGTAATCGTTCTAATTCAAGTAAGTATTGCGTAAATATTTGTCGATAAATTTTAAGTATGCAAACACGTTCTTTTTACTTATAATTCAAACATTAATGTCAATTTTGTACCATATACACACACACACACACACACACACACACACACACACA
>NW_017305180.1:2895703-2897446 GCF_001594115.1 Trachymyrmex septentrionalis
TTGCACCCTCTTTTTCTTCTCGTGATCTTTCAGATTTTCTTTTATCGTAAAACGGAGAATTTTTTTGTTACCAGTCGACTTTCGTTCTAGGTACGTATCGATTCCTTTGTACAAGACTTTCAAAGACATTTACGCAGCATTTTTTATTTTATGACATCCGCAGAGCAGACATCGAGTCGCGGCTGGTACAAAGCATTTTCTCTCATTCCATAGTGCGCCATCGGAATTTAATAAAACTCTCACTTGGCATACGTACGCATTCAAGAGACAGAAATGCAGAGGCCTAAACGTATTCGAACGCACATACAAACTAATAGCTCAAAATTGAAAGTTTTATTGGAATTTAATCGGTCAATCGCTCGATTAATTTTACCAAGGCGTGATTATTTTTTATGCTATCTAATAACAAACTAATTAATAAAATGATTTTTTAAAATAAAATAATAAAATTCTTCACTATTTTATATTACGGGTAACCGCGTGTGTAAAACGTATTATAAATTAATATCTTGCGAATATCTTGTAATATAGAACAATTGTAATGAATTCATTAGTAATAAGGATACTTTTGAAATTTACAGCTAAACGACTTTAAAGTCAAATTAATAAGATATACGTAGTAATTTAATTGTTATATCTTTAATTTTAATATTACAGAGAATAAAATGGATCATGTTACCCATTTTTTATAATTTCAGAGTGTATGAATTTATTATATTCCGTTCTAATTGTATTCTATTTAAAAAAGTATCATTATCAAATACATATAATATAAAAAGAGCTGTTTAATACAATATATAACATATATGTGATAATAATAATAATATGTTGTAATGATATTGATATATATATTTTTAAAATATTATTACATATATATATCATATGGAACCATAAAGAAAAATATCTGATATGGTGAGAAACGAAGAATCCGAACACTCATAAAATTGGTCATCTTGGGAATTAAGGACGCGACGCGATTTAATGGATGGTTAAAGCGTGTTTCAGTTCATACCGACTAGGATAGAATAACGCCGTTATGTTCACGTTAACGTTTCACGGATTATAGGCTCGAGTTTTAGAACCTGTACGGTCGTAACGCGCCGGAAAGCCGGGTGTGTATAAGTACCGCGACGACCAACGATGAAATCCGTTTTTCAACACCATTGCGAGTATAACACGGTACGAAATAAAGATCGTAAAATAGCTCCGAGGTCGCAAAAGAAAAATAAGTCATCGAGCGGACAACATACGTCTAGTAAAAGTTCATTATCTCATGTGTACAAAATTTACAACTGCAGTCAAAATAATGTACTCTGTTCACATATTTTGAAACTGAATTACATAAAAGTATTCCCGAAAAATATCACATGCAAGAACATTATCAGAATAACATTTTAGCA
Source organism: Trachymyrmex septentrionalis (assembly GCF_001594115.1). Classification (NCBI taxonomy): domain Eukaryota; kingdom Metazoa; phylum Arthropoda; class Insecta; order Hymenoptera; family Formicidae; genus Trachymyrmex; species Trachymyrmex septentrionalis. The sequence goes on from NW_017305180.1 coordinate 2,897,104, forward strand.
GAGGGACAAGAAAAAAATTGCTAATATTCTCGTTAAAACAAAATTAATTTATACAAAAATATTAAGTATAAAGTTAATTTAAAGATATTTTAACCAAAAAAAAATATATTTATACTAATTATAACTTCTGTAAAATCCTGCGTTAACCAATTTCGAATAATATTTCATAAAAAATCATGACATTAATGAATAGCAATGTTTGCACATTCGCTGAACATTTCAAATTCACCATGTTTATTAATTTATTAAAAGCAATATGACTTACATATACAGCTTCCACAAATGACTATCAAACATGATGAAGTAACTTACCTGAAACAAAAAATAACAAAAATTATTATTA
>NW_017305180.1:2897546-2925421 GCF_001594115.1 Trachymyrmex septentrionalis
ATGTAGAGAAATATTATTCAGTGTTCGATACAATTTTCGTTTACGATAGACGTAACGATAATGTTTAAGATAATCTGTTGTTGCGTTCAATCGATCACTACCAGAGACGTGAAGCTGCTTGGAGTTTCAGCATAATGAAGAGTAAGAACTTTATTTTAACATAAAAGCAATGACGTGGTCATGACATGGCTTTGTTCGCGCGGGGCCCAAGTTTCCTCCGTAATCCTACGAAAGGATGAGGAAGGGGAGGACCTACAGCAACAACAACAACGCGAATCCTCGTTGGTGTGGAGGTAATGGTGGAGATGAGTTCGAGTTGTGCCGAGAAACTAAACCGATATATCTGGTGTCTGCGTAGTTTCCAGAAGCGAGCCGGCACTCTATCTGATAACTGCGTGCGAAATTAATTAATTAATTAGTTAATTAAGATTCGTCGGCTGCAACGACGCGGGCTTGCCCGCCTAGACGCGGCGCCTTACTTTCAAACTGTATACGAAGGATGGAAGATAAAGCTGTATTTCCCATCCAAAGGGCCTGCGCGACTTTCTACTTTCTCAACATAATGCACGATACAGATATAACGGCAGATTGTCTCGGAAGTTCCTCGTTGGAAAAACCACATGCACTCTGGAATGTTCGTTGTTCGAGTGCGGCTGAGTCGGGAGTGGAGTGGCAGACAAGCCGTAGGAAGTTTTTAGCACGGAATTATAGTGGTGGACCAGGTGTAACGACGGAAAGTATAGCGGATGGCGATGGGTGCCGGCGCTTTCTTGTTTCGAGAAGATCTGATGCATTATAGATGAGCACGGTACATCTCTTAGTATTGATCGGATGCATACTTCTCTCGTGAATATAGCAACTACAATGTCGCGCGAAACATGCGGGAAAGCTGGATAATTCAACATTAATTAATAGGTAGAATAACATTTAACTCAAGTCAAATTATTTTTTATAAATTCAGTTAAGTTCTTTCTTGTATTTATATTTCCCTTTATTAATAAACACATAAAAAGAATAATATATTTTCGTTAAAAATTTTAGAGTAAAACTCACTCTGTAAAGTAAAATCTCACTTTTAAAGATTGAAAATTGAGCTATTCTTTGTAAGACTGGCTCAATTTTCACTTTTTAGAATGAGATTTCATTCCAAAAAATTTATAGAGTGACGATAACTTAACACTACTTGTCGATGTACATCGTCGATAGAATTCAAATTGAACATAAAAGACGATAAATAAGAAAACTTATCATGTACTAAAAAAGAAAATTTAAAAAAATTATCAATTAATTTTCCTATACAGAAAATTTCTGCAATCACATAATTAGTTAAGAATTTAAATTACAGAGATAATTAAATGATTCAATTAATATTTAATATTATGACGCAATTTTCAAGACAAAATCTTTTTTTCTGCTTTTTACTACATCAGCAGAAGTATAAATATTAAATATATAACTTATTTATATAAAATACATTATATGTATACATATATAAAATATATATATTCAAATAATTTCAAAAAAGCTATTTTTTTTCCATTGCAATTAGTATAAAAGCATTTAATTTACTAAGATTTTCAATTTTTAATCCAATGAATATTTGCACGTAAATAAATGTTCTGGAAATGGAGAAGCGAATGAATAAACCACGGACACCACAAATATCCGCTGAAACGCCAAAGTGTGTATATGTATCTTTTTTTCAGATTAAATTACTCTCGCGGGCAATATCAAAATAAAACGCGTCATACAACACGAACTACGTTTAAAAAATGTTCTAAAGCGCATGTAGTTATTTAATTTAAAATTGTTACGCACATTACTACAAATTTCCTGCAATAAGAATTATTGCAAAAACGTAGATTTATAAGTGCCTATAATACAATATCGACATCATCATTGCTCATATTACTCTTTTATAACCTTTTATAAAAAAAAAGTTAATTAACACTGAAATAAACAATCTAGTAATTGTTAACATTAATTAATCATATACTAATTAATGTTAAAAGAAATTACATAATTTAGCTGTTTGCTTCGTATCTTTAGCAAATATCTCTAACTGAGAACAGAATATTTTGCAAAAATGCCAAGATTTCCTTGCTTCCTGCTTTTAAAAAGTAAAAGGACATTAGTTCGCTGATCGAGGGTTCGCTAAATGCACGCTTAATCAACGTCAATTCACGCGTTTACAGACTATAAAGAGCGATTATCGGCTCGAGACGCGTAAGTGTTCGCCGGGCGAATCTTAATTTACCTGTCCGTCCTGGTTTCAATCGATTCGACCAGTCAGACACTTGCACACGCATCGAAACCTCTCGTATGCACCTCCATCATGCACGCTCGTGCAGAAAAGTGAGCTTGATTGTGTGATGCGCTCTCTCTCTCTCTCTCTCTCTCTCTCTCTCTCTCTCTCGTTTTCACTCTCGTTCTCTTCCTCTCTTTCTAGCACACATGCTAACTTCACTCAAGAACTCTTTCATGACAGCTCGTTAATTTTCAACCTACGATCGTATTTGGCATCGAATGAGAGTCGCAGGGAGAGGGGTGTAAAGAGTGATAATTGAAAACGTCAAAATCATCAAAGGCTATGCGTTTAACGAGCAATTTCAATGGAACGTGTTCAGTAAAATTCATGACGTTTAAAAAAACTGGTGAATAGCTCAGTCCGATAATATTGGAAAGATATCTCCGATGTTACTTTTCTTTTCTCTCGTGATATTTTTTTCCGCAATATGAGCCAACAAGCATTTGTACGAGGATGCTCATAAAGTACTCATAATAGTCAAGTGTTTTAACCCTTGCGCTCAAGAGGTTCTTTTCAGTCAAACTAACATGGATAGGGATTAAGTTGCCCCGTCTTTAGATGTTGAAAACTCATAGACCGCCACAAACATGTTTTATAAAGTACGTACATACATTTTACTTTTAATTATATTATTATATTAATAAATATATCGTTATATTTAATTATTGTTATATTTATGAAATTCGCATAAAGAATTTTTATTTCTTTATAAAATACATCTCATATAATAATAACAATACGTAGTATGTTATTATTACACAAAACGAATTTCATAAAAATTGTTTTCGCAAAAAAACCTTGCGTTGGCTCACATACTCCTTTCTAATTTACATTGATTCAAATATATTTGTTCAACTATATAACATTTAATTGTGGGTAAAGATTTTTCATCTTTCGCGAAATAAACAATCGGCATTGATAAAGTTAAGCGAAACAACAGCCTCTCGTTGGCAGAATATCGAGCGTGTAAATATGCCGCGGCATGATCGCCGCTCAATTTCGCGGCCGCTTATTCATCGGTGGAATTCGATTGGCCGCATTCACGTGTACGAAATTTTAATTAACGAACCTCCGACCCCCCACCCCCGTATATGCGCGCGCGCAAAAACGTCCGAATAAAGTTACGGTCGGTGAAAGGCCATTAACCACGCAAAATGCCCACCGCGTTACGCTTCGTAAAAAACTACGCGTCTGTTGGTGTACTTTTCTCTCCTCTTTCTCTCTCTCCATCCATTCGAATTCATGGAGAAATTAACATAAGGTAATTATCGACCTCGGAGAGGATCCTATCAGATGATAAAGAGTGATAATTATACATACAATAGCAAATAAAAATTCTCTGTACGACAGAAAATCAGCATATTATCGCAGTTATATATCGCGAATATATCAGTGCAAACATTGCATTGATACAGAACATGCTTTAAATTTACATTTTAAAATCATAACGTTCAATACATTGGAACAACACATTGCTCAAATATAAATTCGAGCGACTATTTTATTTCTATTCAGAATACACAGTGAGTTACTATGTTCCTTTCCACTTGTTATAACCTTTTTCTCGAAACAATAAAAAACATATTTCAGAATTTATTAGTTCTTTTATCCTATACAAATATTTGTTATACAAATATTTCTTATAAAAGATATGCGAGTATAAATTGGAGAATAATACGCTATTTATGTACGAGATAACAAGTAAATGTACGATATATTTTCCTTTAACTGAACTCACCACGTACTTTAACTGAACACACACACACACACACACACACACACACACACACACACACACACACACACACACACACACACACACACACACACACACACACATCTACCGCTAGACAGCCTCTTGCGCGGCCCACAATGCTTTCTTCAAGTTTGCCGTAATATATCCACGGCTGGTGGAAGAATAAGCCGTTAAAACGGACAATGGATCTTGCGTCCGGAACTCCACGTACGAAATCGTCGGGAATCAGGGCAAAGATGAGGCGTAGGTGGGTGGAAAACTTCGATCGCTACCGCTTGAAGGCTCGAATAAACCAGCGATTCGAATAAATCGCTTGCTCCGCAATTCTCCCGTCTTCCTCTCTTTACCCGCTCTTTCTCCGGTCACTATGAAATTTCAGGATCGAGGCTCTTCCGGCAGAAGCGCGCTCATACACCGAGGAATCTGATATAGAACGCACGGGAGGTAGCTCGGACAATAGCCAGGTTTGTTGGTAGCGTTGGCTGCCCGCCAGGTACATTGTCCGCGGATTGTACGTTTAGTACAATCGAACTTCACCCCGTGTGCATGTATGTACACCACACGTGTGCATATATTATACGCGAGAGTAATGATAGAGAGACCACTTGGCAAGCGTGCTCGGCTATTCCTCCGTAATAGAGAGGCGAAATTGTTTTCGCAGCTTCTATACAAACTGCATTTTCGTAGGAAAAGTTTCCGGCTCGAATCAATGTTCCACGTTGATCGACGCGATAATCGTATTGAAGGGAAGAAGTACTCCTGTGTGGAACGCGCGATAAAGTCGCAGGTAATCTCTCCCAACCCTCGATCATTGTGATAAGAGATGCTCGATTCATGTATTAAAGATCGATTTTGAATCAATTTTGAAATCAAAATAACTTATAAAATTCAAATCACTAGAGCGATTACATTGAAAAGATCGATCCTATAAAAATTGATTCGAAATAAGATGTGCAACATATAGAAGAGACAATAGTTGTTAATATCTCAGAAACGGTTCAACTTCCGACCTCTGTTCACTAAGACTTTTTTACTCACAATCAATATGGTGTTGCATTATCTATCGTATAAATGCTGAATAGTTTATTTTGTACATCCTGTATACTTACGCGACATCAAAGTTACGAGAACAATAATCGCTTAAAATAATAAAAGACACGATAAAAAGACATCGTACGTAATATATGAGAAGGTAACTGAGTAACAATAGCAATAGTTATTATAATTATCTCTAAGTTTCATTATGTATCTAACACGCGATGTATACACGAATTCGTATATGCGATGCTTTAGAGACTCTCTCGCTCGCTCGTATTTCTAACAAGCGGTAGCGACGGTCCGTTTGCAACTAAACAGAGGCTAATTTATGCGGTAATCAAGGGCCACCCGTGGGCCCTCCATTTTCGTCCTTTGTAGGTATATGCCGCGTAGGTACTGCAGCCTGTATTTCTCGGGTTATACATCGACTCCTTCCTCTCAACTCCTACACCAGCCCCGTTGCTTCTCCTCGCTTTCTCTAGCTGTTTCTCTCTGTCCCTCTCTCTTTTCTCCTCCTTCTCTCGTTCATCCTTTCTCTTTCTCCCATAGCTTTGTTGTCGTGTATCCTTGCCTACCCCACACGCAACACGACGTATCTCCACCCTTGCGCCACCCAGGCATGCTTCCAATCTTGCGTCGCATTTCTATGAAGCAACACACCCGCCGTGAGATCGGGGACACCTGCCCCTCCTGCTCTCCCTACTATCCGCATCAGAGCTGCATGAGCATACTTATGAATACGATTACCGAGCGGCGTTTATACGGACGGCGGGCCGATCGTAAATTTCAGATTCCACAGTTATATGGCTGCGCGCACGAATGCTTTGGACGAAAACGCATAGAGACGATCCCGATGGTCATGGTATGTCGCTCGTAGGTGAAAACTTGGCGCGAACGGTCACCGGGTTTAGTGCCGTGGGAATTGCACCGTCTTCATCCGCCATCGATGCGCGAAAATGAATGACGTATTCTAACAGGGAAAACGGTTATCACATTTCAATTGCTGCAGGAACAGAGAAACTTTCTGGAGAAAATTTATTGATCATCAAAATGTCAAGAGAATTAATAATTCTTCAGAAAACTAAAAGAAGAAAGATAGGTAATAAATATATGTTTAGGAATTTAAAAAATAAATTCTTATATACTCGCGTCGCTTATTTAGCACTAAATTTAACTAACATAAGTGAATAATTTTTTCAATATATCTTCATTAACTGGTATAGATATTAGAAGTTGAATTTTATAGATGTGATAAAAGATTTTAGAGCTTTAAGAGTTTTCGACTTCAGAGACATATCATTGTTGAGTTAAAGTAAAATGAAATTGTAACAGGAAGAGAGAAATGGAGGTAGAGGGGGGAGGGAAAGAGAGAGAGAGAGAGAGAGAGAGAGAGAGAGAGAGAGAGAGAGAGATGAAGTAATTAAATAAATAGAAATTCCAACGTAAGTCTAATTAAATTTAACTAAAACTGTTTAGATTCTTTTACATCAAAGAGAGTAAAATAAAAAAAAAACTTTAATTATTTTATTCTATTCTAAAAGTCAAATAAAAATTAAGAATCTTCTTAAAGAAATAATTCAATTTTGGGTTCACGAATATGGTGGATTACTTGGTCGTGCTTTAGCGGAGTTGAGTATTTCGATGGACGAATAGACGTCCTCTTATATATTCTCTCCTAGTTGAGAGATCCGGTCCCTAGACGCGCTCACCGCATACCACGATTAACTAACTGGCAGAGTAGCCGCTAATTGCAAGGCTCCTTAATAATTCGTGGCGCGTGTTCGCCATCTCAGGGGAGCTCCACGCTCAGCGGCCGCGACGTGCAGCGATGGTACAAGAAGGGAAAAACGAGGATTCGGGTGGAAAATACGTGCTCCGTCACGACAAAATCTCAGAACATCCGAAAGTTCATCGCTACCATCAATTACAAGGGTCCGCGAAAAGTACTAATTCGAAAGGTCAAAAGCGCTTCGAGTTGTTTCGCTTGTTTTTCAAAAATATTAAAAAATACAAGCATAACATAATCACGAGCTCTACGCTGCAATAACGCAATGGTAGTTTTCGGTTGACTATATTTTATTCTCGCGGAAATGTGGAAGTAAAACGTTTCAAAGCGATTTTCGCGAGCTTTACGTTCTCTCTTTGTTGCTGTGTGCTCAAATGCGTTCTTAATCAACTTTGCGAACAAAGTCGGTCCCTTTCGAGGCGTAAATTTTTCGATTTCTCGCTGAAGTCACCGTCAGCATAAATACAGGGGAAAGTCGACGGATACAAATCTCATTTACCGTCGCTTTGAAAACCCACGCGGTCCATCTTATGACGAAGGGCGGCGTGAGATCAGTACAGGTTCGAGAGCGCACAGAAGGTGCTTTCGTGGGCTCAGCCTCAACCGAGGTCGCGGTGGGGTCGCGCTATCAGCACACCTCGCAGTAATTATCCCATCTGTCTACGGTGGAGCTCGGTGTGTCAGACTCTGCACACGTACGGGAAGTACCTTACCTCGAATTCCCGCATCTTCACTCACAGCATGCCAGGTGTCCCGAAAGCTGTCGCTGTCTAAGACAAATTTATTACGTTCGTATCTTCGATAGAATTAACGAGCGTGTTCTCACATTTATGTGTACGACTCGCGGAATCCTGTCATGGTATTTCAATTTTTCGGAGCGGCGGATTGTTTCGCAAAACTTTTTTCGGAGACTGCATAAGAATTAGATAGGAGATCTTTCTTCAGTATTTTATTTCAGTATTATTTCAGTATTATATTACGTTTTCAGCAATTTTGTTCTAAATAAGATTTAATTTTAAAATTAGCATTCTCTTAAATATCATGTATCAAAAAGCATGGATAGAAATTAAGTAATCGTCTCTATCCTGGCTTTTTGAATAAATCTCCGGCTGTCTGGCAGACGAAAAATAAACTTCGGTTGACCAATTTAAATTTTGATATCCTTTTTTTAAAGCAGTATATGCGTCACCTAAAAACAGTACCAAAAATGTAAAAATTTAACAGATTATTTCATTATTACGTCTGGGTACCTACGTAAAATTTGAACACATTTCTATTCTTGGCTTAAAAGTTGCTTAATCTTTTTGTTTGTCTTGATTCTAATATAAAATCACATCATTTTATAATACATATTTGCAAATTTAATGAAAAAGTAATATTAAGAATTAAAGTTTATACATACTAATAAAATAATAATAAATATTCATACAAGAGTTTGTTTGGATCTATTTCCTCGTTTAAAGGTTATTGACCTAAAATAAAATATGCATACTGCAAAAAATAAAATATGATTACTTTACTGTATAAAACCATTGTAAGTCAAATTATTTGCTATTCGTGTTTCATAGTTGGTTTTAGAGAGTATTCACGAGCTAATATCAAATAATATCCTCCAACAGGAGGACTATCGATCTTCAGCGGAATACTAATCGTAAACTGATAATCATAGAAATAATACGTTGTAATGTTATTACTGTTATTTTTTTCTAATAATCCATACACTGAATTTCAATCCCTGTTTCCTTTAGTATTCTAACGTAATTAACAATCACATACTAACATTTATAAAATATAATTTTTATCATATTTATATTACGTTACTCAATTTAAGACGCTACATTATCGATAATTGGAGAAGACGTTATTCAAGCACAGAAGTAAATAGATCAGTTTCGCAGCCGTAGCAAGCAGTCAACATACCAAAGCAACACTTCGCAGGCCGTTCGCGCGCCACCTCGTCGCATACCAATGCACTCCGGCAGGCTCGGCAGCTGGACATACCGGAAGGCCGGATACCGGATCCACAGACATCCGGGCAATGCCTATCTTTCCGGCAGACAGACCTCCGACAGACAACGAGCTGAGGCTCGCTCGTGGAATCCTAACGCTACATCGATGCTACTATAACTAGCAATCGGGTTGACATGCGCGCAAAGTATAAGAATAACTAGATAAATTGCAGAGCAAAATTGCAAGAAAATTTGATGCTATAATAAATTGTATAAATTTCTATAATTCTATTTTTCATCTAAAAGTTTTTTATTCTAACTTTTACAATTAAAAATTGTCATGGCAAAACACTGCTTAGTTATAACATTATGTACATAATTTTTATGATTTTACTTTTCACAATTATTTATACAACTCTTTAAATGTAAATTTAACATTCTGAATTGCAAGTTCATTGCCAAATTTTTTTGTTTTAAAAGTAAAAAATTAAAATAAATCAAAGTCTTCATAATAGAATTAACATAAATTTAATCCAATCCGAAGAAGCTTTTTTTTAATACTAATAGTTCAGTATGTTTTCACTCTACATAAGTGACATAAGCCTTCAATAATGTGTTACATAAAAATAAACAATGCTAAATATATCTCGATATTCTTTTTCGAATATCATGTATCTTGAAATTATGGATTTATATAAAACCATCCCTTTATTTCAGTTATCTCATTTCTTATGCAAATTCTTCTTAACTTCACTTGAGTGCTTCGTTCTCCGGTTCTCTCTGTTTTCACTTTTAAATTTAATAAAAATCAATATAAACGATTTATATTATAGAGACGTCAAGTCTTATCCTCGAAATATCACCGTCAAATTGATTTGTCATTTCCCCTAAGCGACTAATGCCTCCTTGTGACGTGTCTTCGTGCCGAAATGGGAAAGTCGAATCTCTCGGATTTTACGAAACATGGTCTGGCTGTTATCAACGAACAGCACGCATTCGACTGGGCTCACCTCGTCAAAAGGGATTCTCTTTCCCACATCGCGCACATCCCATGATCCAACACGTCTATCTCGAATATTATCTCCAAATTCTCTCTTACAAAATTTGTCTATGTATTCATATCGCTGAATAACTCTGCCGCTATGTTTTCATCCAGAACTTGGGAAATAAAATTGTGAAATACGTTTTTTTTTTCATATAATTTATTTTACTAGTGACGAATAAAATGAAACTTTTTTCTGATATTATTGAAATTAAATTCTGCGATAAATAAACAGAATGTAGCTATATAACCTAACTAAAATTCTCAGTAAATACATAGAGACGAAAGGAGGCGATTATAGAATATCACAATGGGGGATTGTGGAGTACCACAATATCTTGTACAGTTTGCGCTGCAGTCTGGGGACGACAGTCAAAATTACTTCTTCATAGTCTGCTTAGATGTTATAACATGGCCACTGGTCATTAGTGTACACTAGTTGTCGTAAAAGCTACATTTCAGTTTCGCAGATAATCTGTAGTAGCGCATTTACATTTACATAGAGACTTTTAGGCCTAAAGCTTTAAGATGCAGAAGCGCATCACTTAAAAAAAAATGATAAAGTTAAGTAATTCAAACAAGCGTATCTATGATGTAATTTTATAAATCAATGAAACGATAGACAGCAACTGTCGGTAACAGTATATATACATTTGTCGCTTAAAGCCGCCGCCTTTTTAATAAGATGTAATTACTGACATGATTAACATGATTTGTCAGGCAAAATACTATTAATAATCTTGTCAGTATATTTGTAAATCTAGTCAAAAGCATGCAAAAGGAGTTATATTAGGGAGAGGGGCAGTTAGATTGAAGCATTCGAAAACTACAAGATCCTGAGCGCGACTTTGCAGGTAGCAGACAGTTTTACAGATGTGTACTCTTTACGAAATTTTGAAAAATATGTTTTTAATAGTTTTGAGAAGTGATTTTTTGTAACTTCAGTCTATCAACAAAGCCTTGCATGTGGCTTTCAAATGATATACGTATAATCGGACTAAATTTTGACGAAATGTGTGTCTCTGATACATAAAGTTATACTAATTGATTTATTAATCAATAGCATTCCTTCCTCCACATTCCATGATTATAATCTTTTCCCCTCTTCAGTTTTTTATAAATTATATTTGTTCTGCATGCCCAAAGAACTTCTATATAATAATTGGTACCACTCTATGGCTGATAAATTTATATCAAGAGTACTTATGTGAATACCTACTGATTGTGAATTATTTCAATAAAACAAAACGGTATTTCATGGTAACCCTCTCCTTTCCTCTACTCTTAATGATGAAAGCAAGTACGTTTCTTGAATACACGTGTTAGAGAGAAATTTGACCGCTGTGCACATGTGAATGCGTCCGTAGCAGATGGTATTAATGTTCCTGTGTATATACAGCCACAATTTAACCACCGCTTTATTTTCACTCTCCCTTCAACCTTCTCTCTCCAACCTTCAATCACGCAGTCGGACCGATCGAGCTCGTGTTTTAATCTAGGGGTTTCTCGGTTGGAGGGGGCGACAGGGAGAGAGGAAAGAGTGAGGGAACGATTGAACGAATGGCGCGGAATGTTTTAATCTAAGGTTCGACGTTATTCGGCAGGTTATCGAAAGCGAATGTCGGGAACAGCAGTCCCGGTTCATGGGTTTCCAAACTGCCGCAGGGACAGCTTCATCGTGCTGCGGCCGCAAAAAGCGCGTGTAAAACGAATCGCGCCTCCATTTATAATTTGTAACATCTGACAGTTGATGCAGAAACATCTCATATTTATTAAATTCAAAATAATGTTGGAAAATATAATTCAAGATTATCACACTGCATAATTCATACTGCATATTTATCACAAAAAAAGATTATAAAAAACAGGAGACATCTAAATTTCTTTAATTTAATTCCATCCAGTTAAAAGCTTTCCCTCAAAATGACAGAAAATACTAAATTTGATTAATAATTCTAGATTTAATTCCAAACTTGATTTTTACGGAAGGATATTTAAAAGATTGAAATAATTTTGCTTCAGTAGGTACTTTCGGAAAATTTCAATATTATTTTTCAAACTGTCCAAAAAATATATTTGAGCAGAGGCTCTTATTACGGCATACATAAAAAATTTAAGGGTATTTTCTGCTGGTCTCAGTTACCGAAAGGGATCTTTCGATTTGATGACGATGTCGGTTTACGCGAGAATTCTCAAAGGGCGATAATATTCTGGCGCGAGGTCTATTATGTCAAATCGAGAAGTGTAAAGCACGCGGTGCACGTAGCAAGTACAGCCGATGATCATGCTCAATGATGCATAAAAAATGTTGGCGATAAAAATCTTATGTTATGAGCGATTGTATTTCTTGTTCGCTCGGAAGGAGGATGATTCTAACGGAGAGAGCTCGAATAACGAAAATGTTCGGATTCGACTACGCGCGCGCGTGTGTGTGGTATGGAAAGCACAATCCGCATTGGCGGTAAAGCACCCGTTCGTAGAAAAGAGTTATCCGTATCCGATAAGGTTGAAAAAAAAGTTACGACGCGCGGAAACCGCGCCATAAATAATCGCAAATTTTTGCACGAATGCCGCCGCTGCCGCCGTCGTTGCCGCCACCATTGCCGCGCCGTAACCGTGAAATATGTTTGAAATTTTAATACGCTTCGGGGATTGGAAAGGGCGCACGCTCGCGCGATACGGAGGTAAATTTTTTAATCTACAGGTCGACGTATTCCGGCGGTTTATCGGATGCGCCAGACGGAAATATCAGGCGGCTTTTGCGCTCGAGCTCGCCCCCGCTCGCTCGCTCGCTCGCGTTCGAAGCGTTTTGGTAGGTCGATGCTGCTTCTAGGAGAAAAGAGCGGTTTTATCGAGCACACATACTCGTGGTCTATGAAGTCGGACGAGAAGCACGCGAAGCTCGCCGTAAATAACCACGCGCGTTCCCGTCGTCGTCGGGCCGAGACGACTCTGTGCGGCGTAGTCGAGCTTGCAATCGAGTTTTCGACCGCGCGTGTTTCACATCTGTGCTTTTCGCCAGCACGCACACGCGTACGTGTACCACGTACGTGTACCATGCACGACACATCGATAAATCATGACGGCAGACGTAGAGATACGTCAACATTTGCGATGTCCATTTTTGATAAATTCTCGTAGCTTGCGGGAACGTGACCGTACGAAATTCTAAGGATAGTGCTATAGAAAGTTAAGGAAAGCAATGCGGTATGAAGGGCCAAGAAAATGTCAGAAGCGTACATCGCATCTGCCACAGCATTATAATTTTAAGTAATTTCTTTCTCTCTCTCTCTTTTTTTTTTTTTTTTTTTTTTTTTTTGGAAATTTCAGCTTCCTTCGTATAGCAAAAATACGCGACGTATATACGCATATCATTGAGCGCTCCCTTCACTCTATACTTCGTTATTATTTCATCGATTTGGTAAACAGCAGGCACAAATGTTTGCTAGAAAGCTTATGCAAATTTAATCGGTCGATTGGCGATGTCGCTCTGTTACTGACGCAAACGATCCTGAATTACTTTGATACACGGCTCGCGACATAACATGAAATTACAATGGAACAATAGATTATCGATCGTTTGTATCACATTATTTTCCGGCAAATAACTTTCTCCTACTGTCCTGGTTACGTCAAATACAAAGCGTTAGTGAGGGAGAAACGTTCAAAAGAACAGGATATCGATTTTTTTACTCGATGTAACTGACAAGAATAAGATTGAGATGCGATACAATATTTTTTTAGTTTTTGAATATGCTTGCGCTAAGGCATTATATATCTCGGTCTATCAATAAACTGTGCATGTTAATCAATTATCTTTTTCTTGTTTTCTCTCATATTGTATTATACGTATAATATAAATATTATATATAGAAATTTAAAAAAGTTTCTTTTAAAAAATGTTAATGTATTGTTATTCATAGATCTAGAAGTTAGTCCATTCACATTTATGATTCTATTCTCTTTAAAGAAAATGATATATATTATCATATAAATATTATTTTATATAGTATATAATTTACAAGAAAATTAGAGTTATATAAAATTATTTCAATAATTTTATTAATAATAATATATACAAAAGAATTTTCCGTTTTAAACTGTTTAGGAACTTAAATTAAATGAATATTGATATTATTAGGTTACAACGAGCCGCGTCATCAATTAATTTTGCACAAATATTTAACGTTTGACAGTTTCATCTTTCCTAAAAATAAAGAATGCTTTAATTTCCAACATGAATCTCATTCTGGCTTTTAAAAGCATTTTTTTGCACATGGAAATAACAATTTTGCTAAAGTATCTAAAAATTTAGATAGATATACAGATCTGAAAGCAATTTTGTTGGATCAAAATAATTATGTAGGAAACTCATACATGATGAGCAATTCTGCAAAAAAGTTTTGTTTTTTTTTAGCAACCAGCTTGAGCGTCCTCTATAAAAGATTTTAAGTTTTAACAGTCTCGTTTAAATTTAAATTTTGTATTGTATATTTTTAGTACAAAGTTACAGCTATTCGAATTTTGATGTCCGTAGCGGTACGAACTCTTACTTCAATCTAACATTATTTGTAAATAAATATTGGTTTCTTGTATTTGTAAAGTAATATTGCTTTCTTAAATGGCGCTGACATTAATTTATTGAGAAAGAGAAAAAAAGAGAGAGGCAGAGGGGAGGGGGAAGAAAAGGATGAGAGACAATGTATAACAAATATATTAAAGTATAATATGAAAAAGTAAAATAAGTATGTAAAAGTGAAGTGAGTGCATAAAAGTATTTCTTAAACGTTCCCCTAAGGATAGAAATGAAACGAGTAAAGTTACTTCCTCGAGCGTTGATATATTAGTCGCAAGTCCAATTAACTGGGAGTCTTGTAATACACGCGCGCATCTAACGCAAGATAGTCATAAATCACGAAGGAATCGTCGCAGGCGAGAAGTCGCATCTGCACTATGTTGCTCAACGATATTTTGCATTTCTGAGCCCTGCTGAATGCACAAGAATAATTAAAAAAAGAAAGCAATTAGCAACGTAGAAGATATATACATGCTTGGACAAGTTCAAAATTAGTTTTCTCTTAGCATAAATTTAATTGGAGCTTATTATTTATCGAAAGCGTATCGTTTCTTACTTTAGCATTCGAGATGAAATAATATAATTACTAAAAATAACGTAATAATTTTCCGCGCGCCCTAAAATAAAATTCAAAAAGTCTCTCTTGTAAAAGTTCATATGAAATGAGATACAAAAGAAACTTTTCATTAGTTTCTCGGCGTTCAATTTTACAATACGATTTTCATTTTAGTTGGATGATCCGTTCCAACTGGAGCGCGTTTTAATTCCTGCTAAGAACAGGTTGAATTTATCCAGAGTACATCTCGGATTACCGGTTTCCATTCTTTCTAGGTCATCCCTTTATGCGCATCGCCTAGTCGCCCGATTTCACGAACAATGAACCGAGATGTTTGCAATTCGACATGCAACGTGAGAAATACGCGTTGAGCTTCGACCGTTACTCGCGCTCCCAATTATTCAAGCTTCGCGTAATGCGTATGCAATTGTTGGATAAGTAATGGCATATTGCGCGAAAGCATAAATCGCGTGTACATCCGAAATAGCGTGGCCACAAATCATACGTAAATACGATGATAGTTTTAGAACTTGCTAATGCTTCGCATCATATATATACAATATATATAATTTTGATTGGGTGTTATCTATCTACATTAACTTCTCTCCAAATAATTGATGATAAACTATTACAGCTCCGCAAAATAACGAAATTTTTGTTCGAATCCTTGACGTCAGATTATAGAAAATCGTTACATTTTCACTGATACAAAAAATTTTGCTCGATATTATACTTTCATATCAGAATCTCAAAATGTTTATTTATTACAGCTTCATTAATAAATTAGATAATTGATACATAATAATTTTTTCTAAAACCATAAATTTGCGTTTTTTTCGATAATCTTTCATTTTTTATAATTTTTTCATAATAAATTATAATTGTTGAGACTCCATATTACAATCGGTACAAAAAGGATCTTCTATGTCATTTATCTTTTAGCAAACAAACTCGAAGTGACTAAAATTTCTCGTTGCAAGCTGCGAGCGCGCGTCTGTATAGATAATAATCGTATAGCATAGAATAATAGCACCTGATTCGAGAATTACGCGCATCGTATGCTTCTAATCCGAAAGAGATTTAACGGCGAGCGGAGCAATGCCGCGTCGCGCCGCCACCTGTGGGAACTGGCGGGATTTCGCGCGCACCAGAATTACGTATTTACGAGGCGAAAGTCGGAGGGTTCGGATAATGTCGTTTAATCCCAGAGTCCCAGGATACGCAGGAGAGAACACCCTTGCGGTGCGATTCCGCTTCGCGGGGTCGTCGGCGCGGCGGTTCCGCACGAGCAATTGGATTCTGTTATCCCGAGGGTCGTGGACCGAGCGTTTTCGGGCCCACGGAACACCCTTTCGAAAGCTGTTGAAAAATATTGATAACCCGCCGCGCAGCAAAGAGATTCCTATTTTACATATGGATTTCCGAAGGGATTGGATTACGCGTTGTATGAAGTTACGAAACGAAAACGGCGGTTTCGACTAAGATCAAAGACGCCCGATCTGATTCACAGTGAAGGTGTTACGTGAATAATGCACCGTATAAAGAAATTGTCGTCGCACGTGGGTTACGCACTTTTCTTTGTATTGCCGATAACCGACTGGTTTATGATAATAGGAAACGAAAACATGATTTCTACTGACATGGAAAAATAATGGCATTAAAAAAAAAACGTTTTCAAAAGTTATAAGAAAGAGTACGTTTAAAAAAATTATTTTATAAAAGAAAAACGTAATACAACTCTATCTAAATAATCGAAAATTATTATTATAACACGAGTAATTCATAGAATCTTCATTTTTAATCATTAATAATTAAATCATTAATTAAAATTTGTAATGTATAATGATGGTAAACATAAAATGTAATTATTGAAAAATTAATTGTATGTACTATGATAATAATATTAAAGCTAAGAGACAGTGAGGGTATATTGCAAACACGGGATAAACGCGAACAATACTCTATTGCAATATATTAGAGAACCTCTCACTTCACGTACCCAGTTCAATGTACGCTTAGTGTTACACGATAGCACATGTAGAACACACATGTCGTTTAAGGTAAATATATTGCATATTTTCGATGTTTTTGACACATAGAAGAGTGGATAAATTGCAAATAACTAAAGAAAGTTATGTACAGCTAAAAATTGTTATGAAAGTTTTTATTCAATGCACATTGTCATCATTAAACTCTACAATAATTAATATTCATATATTATCAATGCAAACTATAATGTTGAACGCTTTTTCTGTAGTTTAAATTGTGAAGTGACGTGATAAAACAATTCGTAAAACGGATTCGTATTCAGCATCCAAAATTTAGAAAAAATAATTAGTTCTGATATTTAAAAAAAATCATTTTTTACCGAACAGTGTAATTGATAAATACACATCGGCTCTTTTATCCATTCTTGTAATGATCTATTCTATGAGAGGTAAACTAATTGCACGATAAAGAAGATATTTCTTCTATTCATGTAGTGGTAAGGTATACTTCTGTATATACCCTCGGAATTTTTATTCCGTACATATCAACACATATTTTACGACACATAAAATGCTAGATAAGATGAAGTT
Source organism: Trachymyrmex septentrionalis (assembly GCF_001594115.1). NCBI lineage: Eukaryota > Metazoa > Arthropoda > Insecta > Hymenoptera > Formicidae > Trachymyrmex > Trachymyrmex septentrionalis. Next base: position 2,915,137 of record NW_017305180.1, read on the forward strand.
CGGCACAAAATTGGAATTCATTGCCATTCCCCGAAGGTGTCTTTATATTCCGAAACGACATGACAAAAATGTCCTGGAGTTCGAAATCCGACAGGGCGCAGGAGGCAACGTTAGCATTACAACTTCAGACGTGAAGAGCATTAAGAGTATGCAGAGTCGCAGTCGTGCTAACTTTCAAGAGGAAACTTCAGAACACAGATTTTCTTCATCCGAACAATATCAGATAACTCGTCGTATTTAACGAATAGTAGATGAGCTATCTTTGAAGTAAAATTTCATTGCATTCTGTAGTGGATAAAATGTGCCAATGGACCATTTAAATGAGAGCACTGAATTTTATAAAATAATTTAATTATTCCATACTACAGCTGTAGGCAACTATTAGGCTTTGAGTGTATACGCATTCATTCTGTAATTAACAAAGCTTGTATAATGTGTTTTAATACCATATATTCTCTCCAATAAATAACGTCATATTATTTATATGTATAATTTAGTATCAATAAATTTTATTTAAAAAAGATGCTGGTTTGTTTGTTATAATGTACATAAAATAAGTAAACTTGATAATTAAACAAAAAAACTCTACAATTTTTATAAAAGCATCTCTTGATAAAACTTTTAAAAAATAGCAAAACTAAAATTTTACTAAAGTTTTCTCTTTTTAAGTATCTATCGTCAGAGTATTTTTGCAAAATAAAAGCCTCATATTCCAACTAGACTATCGACAACGATATCGACAACGAACCGCGTGAGGGCATATAAAACCGTTTGGTATTTAGTTCAGCCGGAATCGAATGGTTACTGTTATTCTCTCTTTCCTATAATCTGGAATTCGTACGAAATTAACATTATTACGGCATGGCATTGCGGCCACTCGAAATACTGCCGTTTATTACAACACATCGAGCGTTCATCGCGAACGTAAATTTCGACGGACACATCTCGCTGACGTTACACTGCATTGAGATACAATGGAGGTCTCGATTGATATCGAATCGCTCTAATAAATTTTAGCGCACGACACACTGTTCTCAATGCTGTCATACGCGGATAAGCGCGATTCATGTTGAGGTGATTCGCGTCAAATGAGCGTGTCAGTAATACAAATGAAATCTTTGATAAATCTATGCTGTTTTTAATAATAACAATATAATATTAATAAAACACTTTAAAGAAAGAAATAGAATAGAATGTACTTCTACTCCTTGTATGTTTAAATAGAAATACCTTTGAATCATGTAAAAATAAATTTCTTAAAATATTAAATGCACGATCTAAAGCGTCTTCAGACGATGTGATCTTCTAATGTATGCCAACACTAACAAATATACACATATATGACATACGTAATTATCCATGTAAGTGCAATCAATATTTAGCGAATGTGTGCGAAGTTGAGATATACAGTAGCCATATCGTCTGGAAGCACTTTAAACAAAAGCAATTCGAATCGTTTCCACCTCCATGATTGAATATTAAATAATGAAAATGATTTATAAAAAATGAATGGAAATAAATATTGGTATAATTCAATGTTCAGATTTTTAGAATAGTTCTGGAATATCGTCGAAGGACAGCGAAAAGTCAAGTAACGCTAAGTTGTGGCTGTTGTAACGAGCTGTTTTAGTGACATTTTTCGAAGCACTCCGACAAAGTAAATCCGGTACAATGTGACAAAGACGTTTGAGAGGTAAAAGGATTTCGGTTAAATCCGTATTCGCCGGGGACCATGTGAAAGCTCAAAAGTAAATATTTCTCGACGCGTGGATTTCGGGCCACGCTGTCGAAGCCTTGAATTTTATAACATAAGGATCTTCTTACGAGCGTTTAGAGCAAAACGGTAAAGGCATATGATTTGATGTGAACGAAGTAACGTACATCAAAGAAGATTGGCATAAAATCTCTGCAACAAAATTCTGCGCATGAAAAGCACTGCCAAAAATGCGAAAGTATCTTTATTGTGATATTCGTTTCCATCACAATTACAAAAATTCGAGGTTTATTTGCTGCAAATTTTTAATTATCTAAAAATAAAAGTTTGTCACTTTGCTAAAGATCTACGTACAGATATGACATAAGACAATATAATATTACAATAAACTACTGCTCTAATGTCATTTCACATTATTTGAATATTTTATATTTAATATCTAAGCATTTTAATCGCAAATTTTGCATGTTAAACATAAGTTCTAAAAGATTATTTCTAAACATTATTGTGCAATTCTAGAACTTTACTATTGTACGTTTAGATATTTAACTATAGCTTTTGTTTTAATGAATCAGCAAATCCAGAATTCAAGAGGAACAAAAGCAACTTAAATTTCTATAACCGTTAACATATTCTAGTAATAATTAATCATATTTATATGGTCAATAATACGTTTGATGATCAAAGAGATTAATATTTTAATAATTTACAATATTATTATTAACAACAGGAACCATCGATAGCACAATTGATACATAAATATAATAGTTTGAAAACAATCAGAATCGCCATGCCATATGTATGTTGCTTTACATTGCGTTAAAGCAAATTTCTTCGAAAGTGAATCGGATCGTTTTCGCAAGGAATGAACGTGCCGCGCGTGCAAAATATGCGTGACGATAAAATCTACGTCTCGTATCAGTGTGTTCAATCGTGCACTCCCTCGCACTTGTGTGTCCCACGAAATTGGTGGCTGTCAGAGAATGGGCTGCACAACGAACATCGGGACTCTCGTGGGAGAAAAAGAACGAGAGAAAAGGGAAAGGTCGACAGGGACAAAGCTGACGCCATTATTACTATTTTTTTTTACACGAGCCGTATTCCCAGCTGGAAATTACGCGGACTTCCGTCGACGACGCGCCGCGTCGCGTCACTCCCTTAACACAGAACGGCTTTCGTTTACGAATCGTGCGCTATTTCCATTCCGTTCCGCGCCATAGCCCGAGTGAAATTCCGCTGCGATTTTGGACGACTGACGAAAATTATGCCCTCGACGATTAAGTCTCGACAGACACGTTAGGCACTCGATTTCTGGTATTTGCGAAGGCGGGACGAAGTCAAATGGAACAAGGGTGGGAGGGGTTGAAATACCGAGTGATTACTCTCGCGGGGTGAAGGTTAATGATACCGACATGTGCGGCGACAAGTAGTATTAGTCTCAGAAAATTTATACCAAAAATTATCTCTGCTTTGATTTTACGTGAATAATATACGAATAACTGAATAATTTTTGCAAATATTCGCGATATTTTTATAAAATTTAAATAATTATTTAATAATTTTTTAAATGAAAATTGTTATATACAAGTAAGTGAACTTCAAAGGAAGATAATATACTTTAACTTGCTAAGTGCTAATATTCTCTTATTAGAAATTCTTCTAATAATACCATTCTAAAAGTTTAATAAAATGATATCATCTTGGCTCAAATGATATTTTTCATAATAAATTCTTAGCAGTGATTTAAGATGTGCTTATTAACATTATTATTAAATTTATGATCAATTTAATTCGTGATTTATTGTACTGTTTCAGCTTCAATTTAGAATGTTTCAAGACCAACTAGAAAATTTATTTGCATTAGTCACATAAATGGTCAAATTTAACTTATTGACAGAGTAATTATTATTTATTATCATCAAATTACAAATTACAGTAGTAGTTTATAATTGTCATTGTAATGGTCATTATAGTCATTATAATCGTCATTATGACTTTCTTATACCGCATATAATCGCCATTTCGTATAAAAAGCTCATTCTATGTCCCGTCACACATACTGTCAGGCAATAAATTTCCTGTTGCTGCGGAGCATTGTAAGTTACACAGGCGCAAGGGTTAACGTTGCAAATAAATCACGACAGAGGTTCGATGAAGGTAGGGGATTGTCAGGACGAGGTAATATCTCCGCAGGCCAAACTGTGGAACCAAACATCTCGGACGGTTGCGCCAACTCGTTAGTTCGCGCTTGGATAACGCATAGCAAGCCCTTGATAAGAGTGGTGAGGTCGGCGGCCGAGGTTATCTCGGTGCAGTAAACTCGGGTGGAACAACATCGGGGAGCGGCGAGAAGCGTAACGGACGGGGGTAGGGAGGAAGCGAAATAAAGGACGAGGCTAGAGGGAAGAGTCATGGAAGATCCCCGTTACCTTGGCGTCGGGGCGCGATTGTTTGCGCCACCGAAGTCGGGCGCCCTTGCCGCGACGCCGGAACGGAATATCCGGTGCGATCGATTTATTGATATCGATGTTTGCCGTTCGTCCTGCCAATGTACGGAGAACAGGTGACAGACCGACACTCGGCATTACCAGATAAGATTGGCGGTCTGTGGTAACGTTTACACATGACATATCCTACATGGCGCATATCGATAGCATACAATAGACGTACCGTGAATAATCAGATGATGAACGTTATTATAGAGAATCAATTTTTTTTCCTAAAAAAGCATATTGCTTTTGTCACATATCTATTTCAGATAAAATATTATAGATAATATGTAATAATATTGAAAGAAAATATATCAAGACTGAACATTATATATACTGTTTATGAAAAAATATTTACACGTTTTTCTTTCATAAAAAATTGGTATGCATATAATAATTAAAAGCCTATATGTTTTTTCTAAAATGATTATTAAATGTTACGCGATCTTTATTGTAAAAAGGTTCAGAACAAGAACAGAATAAATGTAACAATTAAATAAGCTTCAGTAGTCATCCATTCGTTATTTATTTGTAATATCACGTCTATTTTATACGTATTCAATGTAATTTCATATGAAATGCTAAAGGGTTAAGTAGAATAAAAATTATCATAATTTTCGCCACTTTATCGAATGAAATGTGGAGATGCAATTTTAACATTTAGACGCAATTTTATGAACGGTTACATATCTTTTAGATTTATTGCGAGCAAAAGCATATTTACGACAGGATGGTCGTGAACGCAGATAATATAAGTGACATGAGTTTAACTGTTGCATTATGATTCTCTCTCTCTCTCTCTCTCTCTCTCTCTCTCTCTCTCTCTCACTCACTCACTCACTCACTCACTCACTCATTTTTCCTTGTGATTTTATGTGACACAGAAATGCAAACTGTTGATTAACCACGTTTTTGTGGATCTGAACATTATTAAGTTATATCTATAAGAAAATATAAATCAGATTAAAATAGCACATGATGCTAATTTCGTTTATATCTTAGCTGTCTTATAAGAGAAGAGACATTTCTATATTTATTTTATCTTATGAGACTACACGCAACATCTGGAAATAAAATTAAACGATATCATTGTCTTTCATCATTCATATTTAATCGTCTATCCTAAAATAGGAGATTTACTTTAAATTTTAATTAAAACTTTCAAATACATAAATGAACGATAAAGTAGCATGAATTAAGAAGTGAAGAAATTTAAACAATGTCCGAATCTGTTAAAAAATATTCAAATTTTTAAACATTTAAAAATATTACAGTTAGAAAAAGAATCCGAAGATACAAGTGTATAAATATAAGTATATAAATACTTTAACGAAGTAATCCGATTCAATCAATATCACCCAAATGACAGAATCCTTCTGATTTAAATAGCGACCAGATTGAGCCTGTACGTGCAAATTAATAGCTCAATAAGTGGCTCGCAGTTACTCCCACATTCGATCCGATAAATCTCGGTAAGAAGTAGTCTCTATTATTTGCATCTGTAATTTAGTTAGTCTCTCCCTCGGTCGCAACCCTCTGATGCAAAGTGGCATTATCGGCACGAATTTGCGTTACCTCTGCGGGTTGCGTTCTATGCCCGACTGTTCCGGTTAGACCTAAACTTGCAGGAAGTATCTTGTAACTATAACTATCAACATACATGAATATTAATGTGAGCGCTTTGAATAATAAAACACAAATGTAGCTGCATCGTCTGGTGAGCATGACACACAAATTTAATATAACCATACATGATCACTATACACGTAACGGGCTGAAAATATAATCCTACAGTTACGTTGACAATAAGTGATATATTCGAGCTAGGTGAGATAAAATATCGATATCGAGATTTATCTTCGATAAAACAAATAAAACAAAATTTTCTCGTTTCGACGGGTTAAAATACTCGCTTCTCAAAATTCTCTAATTTTTTTCTCGAGATTTTCGAGATTCTATCGACTATCTCATCGTATATGTTCATATATAAAGAGAGAGCACATTATTTATGACTAACGTATGGACATGAAAAGAAATAATAAAACATGCGATAATCCTTATTATAAAAAGCAATGCTAAAACATCGTGTAAAACGTGATCCTATTGAAATATTATTGAAAATTTAAAAAAATTTTTGAAAATATCTTTTATCAGATCTAATATAATGAAGACTGAGAAGCAAAAAGAGTTTTTGTTTTTAACAAATTATATTATTTTCAATTTACTTATAGAAAAACAATAAATATAAAATATAAAATTCAAAATGAAAATTGTAACAGATTCTATATGCTTAATCAAAATAAATCTGCAATTTATTGAATCGGCGATTAGAAAATATTATTTAAAAAAATATTTATTTCTGAATACCGTGAAAATTAACATAAAACAATTTTTAAGTTATATACGTCTAAAAAACGGGGAGAAAATAAAGATGAAAGATAGGAGTACTAGTTGAAATGAGACAATATCTTTTAAACATGTTTATTATCATATTTATGATTTGAATGAAAATCAAAATTTACATCGTAAGAAACATCCCTCCCTAATACAATATGTCATTAAAATGTATATAAAAACATTTTTCATCTATATTTTAACTTTCAACCGCCAACATTAGACTTTAAAATGGATTTGTTAATTGTAAATTTATTAAATAAATTTAAATCTATAAAAAAATAAGTAAAATAAACAATCCAACTTCTGCGATAGTAAAAATTCGTTAAAGTTTTCACATACATATATATAAGAACTTTATTAGATTTTTATACAGTCTGGAACAATATAAAAATTTGCACTAAAATTCGAAAACCCAGTTTGCGGACAAAGGGTGAAATTTTTATATTGCTGGTGGAACTACGGATAGTTAAACGGTGCATTACATAAATAATCTAAATCCTATATAGTAAAAAAAGAAATTTAATAAATAAAATGATACGAAAACTAAGATAATTATTTTTCACGATACGCATTTAATTAATTTTGTATTCTATAATTGTTAATCTCGCATTTTTAATTTTTTTTGTTTTCGTTCTTCATATAGATGAAAACAAATGTTTATTCGATTTACGGATTGATAATCAAGTATTTGAAAATTTATACTGTCAAAAAACAAAGATAAATCGTATCAAATTGAAATGTTATATTCATTCTGCCGAGTGTGACGTAGGATCCAATATATAGTATAAAAAGAAAAGTGGAAGATTGGTGCTCCATTATTTTCGCTGTTCCTTTTTTAGCAGGAGTTGAGCAGAAGGGTAGGCACCCATCCGGGTGGCGGCGTGAAAACCAACCGGAAATTCACGCTGGTAGTACGCAGGGTGGAGTGCGCAAGCGGGAATAAACGTGTCGCAGCTAATCCTACTTATTTATTTACTGCCATAGAGGCCAACTATACAAAACTGCACGAGAATGCGTCGAATCTAACCGAGGAGAGACAGAGCCGGAAATAGGACTGCACAAAGTAGAAAGAGCGCGAAAAAATGAGAAATAAAACGAAAGAGTGAGAGAGGGAACGAGGGTGACACTGCGAGATACAGGTGGAAGTATAGGAAAATATATATCGAACAGCGAGATCACAATGGAAGTTCGACCACGATAGAATTTCGGAGATAAAACGAGAGAAAACATCCGCGACATACGATCGAGGTCGGCTACGGAAAAATATATAGGCGGATCAATAGGATATAGGAAAGTAAAAAAAGAGAAAAAAAAGAGGATGTCAACACTTCAAAAGTTTTGAAAAATATTAAGATATATATATAAATAGACATGAATATAATCTTTTATGGTGATTATCTGCGAAAAATGCGAAATTATGAAGAATAAATAATTGTTATGATAAAACTATTAATTTGTGAAGAATTGCTTCATAATTTTTCATGTGATTGTTAATCTTTAATTAGTCGCACGGGATTGCTGTAATCCCAAGTCATTTTGTTTAACAACGTATTTTCACGCAACTAACTAAAGATTAACAATAAACAATTTATCAAAGAATAATTGTTGCCCGCACATAAAATAATTATAAATAATTAATTTCGATAACAAATATAAAATAATAATTTGTTACGATGGTTGCTTCGCTGTCGCTCGATATATCCGAGGTTTCCTCCTCTTCTTAAATTCATTTAAATCCGTTCGTTGCACTCAACAATGTAATTTTCACGAAAACGCAGTTAATTACGATCGCGCGATGTCAATCACAGAATAGAATAATCATGTAGCATTTTATGGGACACTTTCAATGTTGCTTACACAACGGGCACTTTATTTCTACATTGCGATGGAATTTCATCGAAACGCGAAAATAACGTAAAAAAGAAATGCGAAGATAATCGAATTACGTTTCAGATTGCTGAAAAATTGAAAGCGCAATGTGAGATATATTCGAATCTGGACGTTAAAAAAAATCATTATTGCTGATACAAATATAACATGAAAAAACTAATTAAATTTCTATTCCACGAAATAATTTCTTCAATAAATCGTTAATCGTGGGAGTTTATTAATAGCGCATGTCTCTTTCGATAGTCTAATATTGTTTATGGTAAATAATCGCGTTTGATGTTACTTTTGATACTTGTCGTGATCGCGAGGAACGACATATATACTCGTACTTCAATATTTCAATACACGAAGGTGTGTTCGCACCTGCCTGCCGGCTCGAGTGTTGCCACATGAATAGCAGCGCGGTGACCTTGTGTCAACATAAAGTGTTATAGATCAAAATAACAAAGACCAAGGCCGCGCGCCAGCAGTATTGGTATCGTTTTGAAATATTTCATGCGTTACTACATAAAATCACGTCAATAAATCAATAGTTTAATTATCGATAGAATATTTTAAATATTCTATCGATATATAAACTATTATTGCTAATATTTTGTAAATTTATTAGTGGCGCTTAAAATTAGAGATAGTAACTAATTTCCTTCTAGAAAGTTACTGAATAAAAATATTATTACTAAAATCCTAATTCGCGAGAGTTTGATCGATAAATATACATAGATTATTAGTAGTAACAGATACTTTAATTGTTATACATGAATCATCAAATTCTTATACATAATTTAATAGATGATAATTTAAATAGGTAATTTATATTACATTAATTTTTTTCATTTAAAAAGGATTATTAAACCGATTACTTGAAAAATAAAATTTATCTATGTTTAAATCGAAAGACTATTTTCCAATTAATTAATTTATTATTTTTAGATTTTTATGCAAAAAAAATTAAAACAGAAATATCTGAGTTTCTCAGATTAAATCGCGATTATAAATATCAAATTGATTCTGAAGATTTATTAAACCGTATTATATTTCAAGATTAGAGAGTTAGCAGAATTTCGATAAACAAATATAATTATAAATGAATTCTTATAATTACAAAAGACAGAAATTTTTTGCTGTTTTCATAAAAAGTAAATATGTACTTAATAGTTAGTATATAACTATAATAGCGTATATCAATATAACTATAATAGTGTCTACAAAAATCGATTTTCATGATAAATAAAATTATTAATTTATATTAAAATTAAATTATTAAAATTAAATTATTTATAATATAAATGCGTATTACCTTTCATGAAAAATTTCTTTTTAATCAAACCAAAAATCACGAAGAGCACGGAATACTTTCTAATCATCAAAACAGAAAACTCACAGAAATACCCATATCACGATAGAGCTTTAACAATAATAGAATTTCAGCGGTAAAAAATGCAAAGAACACGTACGTGACATATGATCGAGATCGTGCATAAAATAAAGTACATGAGGGAATAGAGCATAGTGCGAATGTAGAATGAAGTACGGACGTAAAAAAAGGAGTGATGGAAAGGCTGTGCGGGAGCGAGTCGGACAGCGGATAATTTCTCGGTGAAATTATTACAGCGGAACTCCGTTATGCCGAAAATTACTGGCACGCGCTTTACGTTGCGAGAAAAAAATTCTTTCCCGCTCAACGAGAACGTTATACAACACTTTTCGACTGAAATTTCAATGAAAGTTTCTTTTCTGCCGTTGATTTTATTAACTCGTCAAAGATATTTTTAAAGCACCAACATGTTTGCATACG
>NW_017305180.1:2925521-2939039 GCF_001594115.1 Trachymyrmex septentrionalis
ATTAAATATTAAAGAATTCTACACTAACTTCTTCAATAAAACAACCTTTTATTATTTTTAACTGCCAGTGTGTCAAAATGTAGATATTATTTTAATTTAAAATATACGGTTAAAAAAACGACCATATCTAATTAACCTATTTCCGGTAGAATTACTCAAAGTAAACAGCGTTCATATTAACATAGTAAATAATAAATTAAATTTGAGTCAAATTAATACATTTCTTGAGTTAAACAGTTTCACTCCACTATTTTAGTTAAATCAACGGCATATTAAGTAGGACTAGTGGCGACCTACAGGAACAATTAAAAATAGAATATAATTTGAAATTATAAATTTAACATTGTAGAGCAATATTTAAACACTTAAATAAATTTTCCGTAAACCTTTCTTATTTACAAAGTATAGAAAGTTTCAGTTTACGCATTCAGCATGTGTTACGTTACAACAGATGTCCAGAGAGTAAGATTTTCGTATCTAGTTTCAGAAATTCATAAAGAACTTGTAGAATATTTTTTCTCAGCGGAAATTTGGTTGAACGTTATCCTCCTTCACAACTTTCGCAATTTCAATATTAAGTCTTGGCGAAACTAAGCTTCAAATTAAAATTTTATTAAAGTAAGCTTTACTTGGTTATTAAACTTTTCTTTTTTTACTGCCATTAGGAGATTATTATTCAAAGCCCTAGAGAGTTTTATTCATCAGAAGTCTTTAATTCCCAAGGTTAAGTAATTACGCCTCTCTGTTTAAGGTTTAAAGCAAAGAGAAAACTGACTTTATCGAAGGTTACGTCGTCGATACTCATACAAATTTCATGTAAAAGTTTATTCAATTTACGCATTTTTGCGGTTAATATAATCAAGAAAGAATAATAAATATTACATTATTCTATGAAAAACGACTAAAACAAATAGCTCAACATAATGATGCAGAGATTTAATTTTATTCATTAATCATCTCATGGATAATGTAACGAATGCAAATGAACAATTATGAGAGTTTCTGATCCTGTACGTACGGAATTTTTGGGAAAGAAGCACAATCGCGATAGCATTAATGTGGAATTCCAATCGATGTCAAAGAGAAAGAGAATAACTGAGCGGGTTATTGAAGGCGGTTTCAGGGTCAAATATAATCTTTTGCGCGCGCGATCAACATAGAAAAGTCGGTATAAAAACGCCGGATGGAGAAAAACGGCTACCGAAGAAATCATTCGCCAAGAATAATGGGAATAGTCCAATAATCAAAAGAAAAATCCATTATATAGTAAGCAGCAATCAAATGTTTGTCACAAAAATGCCTTTCATCATGTCGTGATGCGACGTTTAACAGGTGGACAATTATAATCCCGCCCTATCGTATTTTCCATTTTGGAAATTTCTAAAAAATTTGCAAAATATAAGCAAATGTTATGAAATTTTTATAAAACTTTTCATTTTGTTCAAAGAAGAATAATTATTTAAAAAATTTTATTCAGAAAGATTTTTCAATATATCAACATATTAAATAATAATGTCAAATAATCAGAATTGCTGAAAGTAAAAATTATTATAACGTGTGTTTCAATATATAAATAGATACATAGAACAATATAAATATAAGTTTTAAAATTTAAAGAATAAATTTCATTTATTTATAATAACCAATTATAAAGTTATAGTTAATTCTACATTTAGTCATGTATGTAACATAAATATAACCTTAATCAATAATTTTTTTATTTATAATATAAACGTCGATCTTTTTTAGTGATATGATGCTTCTTAATAGTATAATTTCACGTATTATTTATATAATACACGTTAAATGTATGCAGGTCAATTATGCAATTTAAAAATTCTTTTATTCATCAAGAATTTGTAAAGAGATATGAATAAAGTCTTTTAGAAATGTAAATGATTAAAAACGGTAGACGAAGAGGACAGAAAAAGTAATGCACGCTTATTGAGGTAGTACTCGTGGCAAATAATATCCCATTGCGAAAGTACGGCGGATTGGAGAAAAATAAAGCATTTTGATGGACCGGCGTATTACAAGGACGACAATAGCGATGACGAAAAAGTCGAGAGAAATTGACAGGAACAAAATGTCTCAATAATCGAAAGAGATTCTTAAGAGCCGACTCGCAAACCTAGCGATCTTAACCATACACGGTTACATATATATCTCGTGATCGGCTTACGTGGGATAGCATCCACGGCGATATTTTATTTCGTTCAGGACGGTTTGTACGACTGCTCGGAACGGCGGTCCTCTCCTCCTTCCCATCCTCCCAGTACCAGCAACCATCGGTTATTTTCCCGATTTCTTCCCAAGATAAATTCCAGATTCCACGGTCGTATTTTTAGAGTAGTCTTTTATACTGCGGGACGTAATCAAGATGATCGATTCGCGAACGAAGTATATACACGGGGCGTACTGAAAACACGACGTGCGATCGATCCCTCGACTGTCGGATACGAGCCAAATACCTTCAATAAAGAATGGATCCGACGGATTATCCGGGGCATGTAGCATCGATACGGGATTCTCCACTAAAATGTTTAAAACGATATGCTATTCCGGGTAACCTCAGTGAAACCGAATTCAATACGCTCTCGCATGAGGGTTCAACAACCGCCGTTAATAAATAACTCGTACGACTGAGTGAGTTGCTCTCTAATATCCCTCTTCCAAATAAAGATACACTATGTAAAAATGAAATTCTGCTTGGTCGCCAAGACGGAAGTAGAGATTTTCAGCAGTGGTAAACTTCCCTCACACTCTCATTAAGATAAATAGGAGCGGATAAGTGATGTGAGTGAATGACAAAAAGAGAGAAAGAGAGAGAGAGAGAGAGAGAGAGAGAGAGAGAGAGAGAGAGACGGAAAAAGGAATGTGAACGGGGAGCACTAGCTCGTAAATATTACCAGCAAGATCTACGACATATCCGGTACGATTATCGGTGGAAGACTGCACCCCCAAATTCGCGGGTAGGTTGAGTCAGGAATAACCGGTAATATTTCGTGGAGCCACCCCGACAATGGTATCGGCCAACCTTTCGTGGCATCTCCCTCACTTTACCGTTCCTGAATTCGTTCCTCGAGTCTTGTCTACGTCCTTGCGCCTCACTAGACGATCTCTTCTCTCCGTTCCATCCTTCTCCCCGTTTCCGCTCTTTGTTCGTCCGAAGAAGAATAATGGTTTTTCGTTCGATCGTCTTGTGTTGGCCGGGCAGGCGGAGGCAGATTGAATTGAAAATATGCGATTTGGTAGTGTGTAAAGTCGTCAGACTTCCCCGCGATTCCCGCCACCACCCTCTAGTCCTTCGTCGAAGAAATCCATTGCTCCTTATATGCTACCGATGTAGGCTGAAACAGTCTTTTCTCCTCGCGGCTGCAGTGAAATAGCAATCTCGTATCGAGGTCAGAATTTAGACGATGTATTTTTCCTCTTGCGCAAAATTCGAAATATGATTTGAAAAAGTAATATTCTAATCACAAAATGTAACTCTTGAATATAACTCTCTTAAATATAAAGAAACTAATCATGCCGACATGCTATTGACCGATATACCGGTATAATAATTGCTAAAAGAATAATATTGCTGAAGTATCTATAAAACTTTAGCTGTAAATACAGATCTAAAAATAATTTGGATCATCAAAATAATGATATGTAGAACTTTCAAATTACTGAAATATCAAAACTTTTAACAGCGTTATTTAGCAACACGTTCTATACGTAATTATTTTGGTCCAGCCAAATTGTTTTCAGACCTGTACCTAAATCTGTAGTTAAATTTTTCGATTCTTCAGCAGAACTGTTCTTTCCGCTAGTATTGCTTTGTAATATATACATTTTTCGTATTTTTTGATGTTTCCATCCTTCGATCTCTTTTAACATATAATATTTAAACACGACGTTTACAGATATTTATACTTCAACTTGATCCAAACGGAGATCACTCGTCAAGTTTGTCATTTGGCAGCAAGTCATGGCGCCAGAGTGAAATACTCTGTAGCCTTATTTTTAGAAGATCGATATCCAACGAAAATGCAGTCGCTATACTATTTCCACGAAATCAATAAAGAAGTGTCACCAACGTGCCAGAGTTAGACGAGCACTAAATCATACGTATCTTTGATGCCAGCCAAACCGTACCGTTTTAGCGATGACCAATGTAAGAAACGCTCGCATTCGCCGATGCATAGTCACTCATCAGGCTAACGTCTGCCACGTGTTCGTGCTATTCATGAAGTGTCTGACGGAATCCATCAAAGTCTCCTGTCTGGATTCATTATATGAATACACAATGCCTGCAGTATTTCACGGGTTGATTTTCTCGAAGAGAAACAGGTGAGAAATTTTCTTCAAGGGATAACATTTAATTTAAAATTCCTCTATGACGCAAAGTCCAAAAATATTAAAGCAATAAATGTAGGTCAGCATTTATAAATTGTATTAATTATCAGCAAATGCAAAAATAATATGTATCTAACCGTATGTTATATTAATTAAACATGTTCGTATACATGCATTTTAATTAATCTAATGCGTTCAAAATGATTTCAATTTATTGATATTATTTGTATACTTCATCGAGTGCTCGACACTCGTTAAATAGTTAAATAGTCAACTGACAAATGCCAGTCATCACACTATGTTTATTCGTATAATATTCTTGTATGTGTCAGTAAATGATGTGCGCAGCATATAAGATGACTATACGGTATCATTCGAGTTACATAACTAATAATAAGAGGTTCTTGTAATTGCTGTAAACCCTCATTTCGTTTAATTTATCTACTAATATATTTCTCCAATTAAATTATTGCATAATATTTTACATTTTATATACAAAAAAGTAAAAAATATACGAGTTCTTCATCACCCATAATATAATTTTTTTTTAATCTATATTTTTAATAGATTTTTTAATTAACACATCCATCAAATCATTTTTAGAATGAAAATTCAGAAGTACTTATTTCATGTTGTTACAATTTAAAAAATTATATGCATTTAATAAAATGATACCTTTAAAATATAATTCATTAAATGTTTTTGTAATATTGTTTTTTTCTGAAATTCTAGGATATTTTTTGTATCTAAATATAAAAATAATTTTATTTTATTATTAAAGTTCTGCTTTTGATTTAATACGGATCACTTCAAATCTTTTGTTTCGCAAAACGATATTGAAATGTCCACAGATATTTCCAGTATAAAGAGTCTAAAAAATTATATATATGATTAAATTAAATATTAAAACGCATCACAGCATCATAGGTAATTCAATGATGTAACATTTTATTGTTAAAAATTCCAAGTATTTAAATCGAACGCTCAACAACAGTGTTAACTATTAAAGAATTCTCGCAAACAGCGCTCGAGCGATCTGTGAATATTTATCAGTAGTTCTCCTTCTCTCGCCGTAGGCGACGGCGTGAGAAAGCGAAGCTGACTAGCTACATCAGAGATGGACTAAAGGGAGTTGTAAGCCAATGGAGGAAGAGACGTGCAATGTGCAGGCAGCCGCGCAAGAGTCCAACCGGACCGACCGGAATTGAATAGTCACGAGTTCGAGCAGGGCCCGAGGCGGTTGTCACGTGCAGGTAGTTCACCGGTAATTCAGCACGGACGTTCTCGTGTACGCATATATACCAATTCGCGAAGTCCAGCAGAGGCGGGGACCGTACGCGACCATCAAAATTCAGCCCCTCCGGGAATGCAGTCACATGATCGAAGGATCGTAGGACAGCAGCAACGAATTGGGTCAGTGGGTTTGCGCGTGTATCCGTCAGCGCGACGTAGAAAGGTTTATTAAATTCCGCGGTCGCGCGCATTTCCACTCGCACGGTGATTCCGCAAACGATCGCGTACAGTAATTGCGAGCGAGATCGCGCGCGCGACTGTGCCACGTTAACGTCGCGGTTCAGCAGTACGTTAACGTTGCCATGTCGGCTGCGTAATCTGTCGGGACGTTAATAGCGGCGGGCGAGAACTTGCCGCGATAATTTCTAGGATGTCGGGGAGAATAATACCGCTCGCGCGGAACGACTCGGAAGGAAATAGGAACTTTCTAGCCGGATAGGTACGCGGGCGCGGGATGCCGAGCGGTGACGCGCACAACTGGGTTAACTCGCGCGAATCAGAGAATTTATTAAATTCTCGGCGCGCGCGTTACTCGGTGAAGTAATTTGTGCCGGCGCTACATATTGCTGGGTGCATTCGGGTGGAACGTTGCAGAGCCAGTGCGTCGGTGACCCCGGTGAACGCGCAACGGAAACGCGCGAAATCTTTAGCGTTAGTAATTAAAGTCAAGGCCCAACAAATACTGCTATTTCACTGTTATTTAACCGTCGTAACGGAAAAGAGTTGATTAATCTTGGTTAGACGACTACTTCGAGATTGGAAATTATAAAGCTGTATATAGTACATTTTGCGCATTGCAGAAACTCATAAAGTTGCCTACTGTATACCACGAAATATCACAGTTTGGTCAAACACCTTTGAATAAGAGTTGAATAAGTTGAAACGAGCTTCATGAGCTCATGTGAAATTACCGCTCTGTAATAAAATGAAAAGTATGCCAGCAACATTACATCAACGCAACATTCGGTTTGCGTTATTGTTGTAGCTGGCAATCGACACTCTTCTCGGTAGAGTACAAGAAATTTTCACGGAGAACATATAAGAAGCGAACGCAGCAGCGGTTTTACAACAACGAGCGCACGCCACACTTGTTGCGTCGTGCAACGAGCGTACATCCCTTTCTCTTACTTTTTATTATTTTCTTCTTTTATTCTGCCATGTGTAAGAGAGGATGTCATAGCGAGTACATCGTCGGCCATTGCTGTCCGTCGTATCCCCCAGCACGAAACCGGTCCATTCACGCTTAATGCAGCATTATGTCGTTCCCTAGCAGGCGGAGAGTTCTGATTCGGTTGACTCCGGTATGAATACCGACGAAGGAGACAGTCGATGCTGGAACTTCATATAGATAGTTGGAACGGCACACGTTCCTGTGCCACGTGTACGCCCGCACGCTCGTCGTTTTCTGCTCGCGAGCACGTCGCGTAAATTTTCTCCACCGACGCGCCCACCCACCCCTCCCGCCCCCCCCCGTGTTCAGCCAAGTTTGCGGGTAAATCATCGCAGCCCCGTGCATACATTCCTGGCGACCAGTGTACGTGACAGTTGGCGCCACGTTCAAGAAACCACCACCGATCACGCCGATTCCACGGCGACCGTGTTTTATCGTGTACGAACGACTGTGCTTTATCCACCTCGCGTGTCAAAGTGATTTCCGAAGTTCCCCCGACAGCCACAAATCTCACTGGCAAAGTAATTTCGCCGATCTGACGGGTTTCTCTTGCTACAACGGCTATCTCGGTCTCCGTGCCCTTTGTTGTAGACAATTGTATGGAATGGAGCATGCAATATAGTAAATTTCTAGGCTAAATTCAAGCATTAAACCTGGCGCACGGTCAACTAAATAGGTCTTTTTCATAAAATTATCATACATATCACGTACAGAAGATTAAACTAATTATTCGCGTAATAACGTTTACGTGCCACAAAAAGCACATTCACTCTATCTGCCAACTTATAGTGCAGAGCGTGCAGTTTTGGTGATAAGAATACGGAATGTTCTGATGCAGCATTCACTGTTAAAATTCGTACCTTAAGTCTATGCAAGTCTAAAAAGACTTTTCGAGTTAAGATAAGCATAGAGCAAAGTATTAATACTTTTTTTTCGTTTCAACAATTTTATATTACTTTATTATTATATTATTATATTTAAAATTGAAACGTATGTCATGAAATTTATGACGCTTCATAGTTCTCAAAATTCGTTACTGAAAGATTGTAAAACATTATTCTGGCATATTATTCCAGATAGCGGGCTTCAAGAAATTTTAAATTCCAGATAGTATCGACGAACTGATGTAAAGAATTGTCTTTTTAAAGTCATATTTCTTCTGAATCTCATATACTTTCCAATACAGATTCATAGCCATATCGTTCTCGAGAAAGTATCGAGTGTAGTTTACGCGAAGTTTCGGCATACCATCGATTCGACCAAACTACATCTCTCGCGATAACCGTTATTTCTTCGAGTGATATGTCAGAAATACACACTATAATTGTTGCTCCGTATAATATACCGTTTTTCCTATAAAACTAGAGTTTACAGTTTAGAACAAAAATTATTATAGACAGAAATTTATTAAATAGATATTATCGTTATATTAAATTAATTATAATCTATATATATAATATGATGTACCTATATTGCGAAAAATATTATTCGTATTATGAAAAGAGCTAAATATATGACCTTCTTTATGAAATTCTCGTTTCAGATTTTTCGTTAAGGAAACTTAATATGAAAATGGAAGCGTAAAATGATAGGAGGGTATATATAAGCATGCTATACATATATTTACCGATGTATCGAGGCCAACTTAATCAGACGAAGCTATATCGGATCTAATCTAATATCAGCATCGTCTTCGAAACAAGCGTTATAGACAACTTCGATTATGTAAGATGCATTTGCATAAACAAATTTCGTCAATGCAAGCAACGTCGCCAAGTACAATATTATTTAGAGCTGGCTAGCATTGAAATCTGCAAGTAACTTCGCGTTAACTTCTCTCTGAAGTTGCGTTCGTGTCTACGAGTTGCCTGTTTAAGAAGTTCGCGGTAGGAACTTTCGAAACCGGTTCGACAGTATAAAAGAACTTTCCATTCGGGTAAACGCTTTTAATGAGAAAATATGATGCGGCGCCTCCCTCAACGTACCCACGATGCCAATTAGAGGAGAATAGCTTTCTCCCATTCGCCGATACAACGAGCTCTTCTCTCACCCGTCCTCGCAACGTCCTCCTATTATTACGGCGAGGACGCGCAGTAACCCGGTTGGGTATTCTGATGAAAATCGTAATGCAATAGGCATGTAATACAAAAGGGGATAAAATACACCCCGTCGAAGCCCCTCGATAAGACGATCGACCCTTCTTATTCGCGTGCATAACTACGTACTTCGGATCTGATAGGATGGACGGGGATTTCCATCTTCGGGAGCCTCAGTCACAAGGGGTCGATACGTCCCCGGTCGCGACAAGTTAATCCTCAGATCTCTGGAAAATAATTTTCTGACGTAGATGACAGACGGTGGATGAAAAAGAAGATTCAAGAGATTTTCATAATCGTGACTGTAAACGTTCAAGAGAAATAAATGTGCAATTAAATATTCATTAAAAAAAAAACAATTCTTTAATAGTGACAAAATTTTATACAAAAGATTTGCCATATCATTTATTTTGATATAATATGTAAGAATCATATCTATATAATTATATAATAATTGGAAATTTAGAATAATTTTATTCAGTTGTTTTAAAATTAATTATATCGCTTAAGTGCAAACTCACAAACGTATGGAATTGATAAGCTATCCATTTCACGAAAATATATAGTTTGAAAAAGAAATATTTTTCCAAGTTCCAAATTACTTTTCGCAGGAATAGAAATATGAGAATCGCTATTGGCGAATCGTGGAACATTACGAAAGGGAAGAGAACCAGCTCGATCGGTAGTTATAAATCAAGAAGGACACGCGAAGCTCGCCACTCTTTCTGCCCTATCAGGATGACCCCCTTCCAGAAGCGTGCTTCTACAGAGTATCGATCGACCGGATATAAGAGCGACCAAGAGAGAAAATTATTCTACGAATACAAACTAAGAGAAAATTCTGCTCGCTTGAACGTCAAATTTACGACGGGAACACTCGACACTTGCTACGATCTCAACACAAATTGTCAGGTTTCGTAGAAAAGGGGGATCATCAACTCGGGATTCAATCAAATGGGATGGAATCAAATGGTAACGCGAGCACGGAGGAACCTTCTAAAGAAGAACTTAACTCGAAAGCTTTTCAATTAGAGCGAGAATAATTGCCGCTGCCGAAAAACGCTGATTCGTCGAATCAAAGTCACTCGGAAAACAACGTTTCTACCAGTTTTCTCGCCAAGATCGGAGAAAAAGCTATCGCGTCTAATTGATCCTCATTATAGATCTCCGATTCTTTTCAACAAAAAGAATTATCCATCGACTTTTCACGTTAATTGTTACGACCGGTCTTCCACTTGACATCCTCTGTCATCATCTTCATCATACCGTGCATAGTTACAAGGTAACAACAACGCTCGACCGAGCATAGTAACCAAAACGTTTAATTAATCCGATGTACAACGCCAGCGCGATGCGGCATCGGGCGGTCCAGAAGTCTCTTGCACGCCACGCGGTATCCCGAATGCCGGATCTGCGAAATTGCGAATCAGGGACCCTCTGCGGCGATGAAGCGCGTCGAGTTGCCGACGACATTTTAGCCCTGTTATTAACTGTATCCCCGCTAGCACAGCAACACGTCCAACCCTCCCTCGTACCAGGCCGCGTGAAGCGGCCTGCGTGTCCTCCTTCACCACGGGCACCGACACACGTCGACGATAACCATTCGGGTACCCATAGTCCGACGACAGTGACACATTACCGTTCCGCTTTAACCCCGCGCTATAGGCCGGGTTAGCGCGCGCCCTCCGACTCGTATACCATCGACGCATAACTGGTAATTACGCGAGCCGAGCGCCATTACCGCAGCCCGGGGTCTTCCTTTATTGCCCGTACGGACCACGGGTGCGGAAACGCCAGATCGGACCATTGAAATACTATTCGTTCGTACATACACCGGAATCGGCCAGGTAACCGGTTGAGAAGGAACGAGCCACTTGAATTCGCTCATTCTCCTTTCGTCCACCTGCGACCTCGTACCAGCGGATGTAAAACATCGAACGGGCGGTTCGGCGAGAGAGAAATGGACACGATGCAGTTCGTGAGATAGTACTGCGTTTTAAAAAGCGGGGTGTAGCACACTTGCAATTCGATCAGTTCGATAATTTGTAACCTGAGCTAGGTTACTTAAAAGATATTCGATTCTTTATAAGATTGAAAAACCTAATGGAGCGATTTGTCTTGATTAACATAAATTGACATTAACGTAGATTCAATATTATATTATTATGTCATTATTATGTTTTGTATTCTCTAGTAAATCTAAATTGAAATAAATTAACCTTCTTATGTGTATATATACAATATAACTTCGCGTATCGATCCGTGACTTTCCGTATATTCTTGTAATTCTAAAATGTCGCTTAAAAACTTAACAACCAGAACATTTTGGTTTAGCCTTGTTGGTTTAGCCCCTAAACGTCAATACAACACGCTGCCCACAGTTGGACTTAAATAAATGGACGTAAAATAAATCAGAAAGTCAACTGTTACACGAAAAGAACGAAAGATTCTTTTTTTTGCTAATTAAAAGTTGCTCATCTAAAAGTTTAGCTAAATACAGATTTAAAAATAATTTTCAATTAGAATATCAAAATGATTATATAGGACGCTCAAATTTATTGCTAGAATATTAAAACATTTTGCTGTATTGTTCATTATGCTTGAACATCCTATGAAATAATTTTTACGTTTTTTTCCAACAAAATCATTTTCAGATCTGGATCTAATTAAATTTTTATAGATACTTCAACATTGTTGCTTTAACTATGCGCAACTTTAATATATCAAGCAGAGGTGTTACCTCATTTCTGTTCTCATGGAACCACTTAAGGCTTACATAAGACAAGAGTATTACATACTCAACACATATTTCATTTTTTCATTCAGATTTTTTTTTATTGACACGATAAATTAATTACGCAAAATCACATGTATTTTCTCACTTAAAGAGAGATGTATTTTAAATCTTACCATATCCATTCGAAAACTATTATGAATATAATTGACAATATCGTTTACCGTGGAAATTATCAACAATAACGAACATTAAGTGTTTGAATGCGCGCATTGGCGGATCAACGCGGATTACCTTGTTGGTACACCATGAGATTTCCAATTACTGCCTAGTCGGTGAGACCGGTGACGTTTCAGTGGCTTCTAAGACGTCGATGGTCTCCACATGTGGCACCATATACGTATATATCACACGTGGGCAGAGGCAGAGAGATCTGAGAGTGAGAACAAGGGATGTAATTAACGCGACCAACTTGCAGCGAGACACTGACGTATCTATCTTCCTATCCGCCTTGTGGCGCACGGATGGTTATCCTTCTATCTTTACGTAATACGCGTCACGTAAGACCTACAAACGAGAATATACTCATCCGCGCAAATATACAGATTGTCCAATGCCGGAGTCCACAATGCAGTTCACGATGCACTTGAGAGCTTCCGTTCAGTGACCTAAAGTTTATCGATCTAAAACATGGAAGACAGTATGCCGTTTTTTTTTTTTTTTTTTTTTCAGAAACATTGATATATTCGTAAAGTCGTTTAAGTGCTTTCGTAATTTATTGAGATTAATGAACATTTCGATTTAATAGATCATTTTCATTCGATCTCTCTATATAGACATCTCAGTAATCGATAGAAGCACTTTGTTTTTTTTTTAATTTAAAACAAATCGTTACGGACGTAATCATACTATCTATCTCCTTAACGTTATTCAAAATAAAAAGAAAGCGACTATCGCAAGAATATCAAAATTTGTACAGACGATTGAGCAACGTGGTCGAGAGTCTGTGAATTTCGAACTTATAGGATGGCTCCGCGCGTTGGAATTTCGAAGCATAATGAAGAGGAGTTTATGCAGTATTTTTCCGCAACCATTTTCACAAGACCGTCCGAATATGCAGAATTATTCTTCTCGAAAAGATAAGCAAAAAGTGTGAAGTGCGGCGGGAACATCATTGAGAACACCGGTCGTCGACTTAATCTTCAGATGGACGATCCGCCATCAAGGAAGAGTTTCACCTGCAGCCTTAAAGAAAAAAAGAAACGATGTGCCACTCTAAGGGCTACGGGAGCTGGTAGTAGGCAGCTGGAATCTCATAGAAATTGCAAATACGCCGACGTATAATCCTCAATTCGCCCGGATACGGATTACCGTGAAGCTGCGTATATAGGGAGAACTCGTGAACTCGAGAGTCATGAAATGAATGTAAGACGTTCTCGACGAATCATCAGGAGCGACAAGAGCTAAAACCCGCCGGTTCGATGTCAGCTGTAACTTCGCGGCTCGCTCCCTCGTCTTCCGCGACCACCATAGAGACGTTATTACACGAAGTTACGATTACGAGTCGGACGCTCGTAGCTTCTTCATCGTTTTGCAAGTTTCACGTTTGCAACCATCGGTCGTTAGGATTCGTCCATTTGGCAAATAAAAATATTGTTCTTCTCGATTTCTTTCGTGTGTTATCTCAAAGGAAGTATTAACGAGCTATGAATCAACACTTTCTTCTATTTCTCTTTATCTTCTTTACTTGAAAACTAAAATGATTTAAAAAATTTGAAAAATATTGACTTTCTCCATAATATTTATGACTATAATATTTTTATTAAACGCACACACGTGCGTGCATGCACACAGAACAAACAAATATATATATATATATA
>NW_017305180.1:2939055-2951187 GCF_001594115.1 Trachymyrmex septentrionalis
ATATACGTACATATATATATAATATATATATATATAAATAATTTTTTAAAGAACATATTACTGTTATATATAATAATTACCCAAGATAGTCACCGCTACGTAAAGCATCGCATTTTAATTAAATTTATGACGTAACGAGTAGCACATAAAATGGCATAAAGATATTACTCAAATGCAAATGAGATATTTTTTCACATCTAATTAATCATTCTTCTGTCTAGCTGTTATTTGAATAATATGATAAATGATCGATCGCGTGTTAAGTCCGCTTTCTATTTCGCCATATGAATGTGAACATTATGGAACGGAAACGCGTGCCTCAGCTGATGTACATACATAAATGTCATGCAAACTTGATGCACATGTCTCGATCTCTAGCAAAACCAATCACGCCACAGGTGTGGCCATAAACTCTGGAAAATTATTGCGCTTTGGTGAAAATGGGAGGCGACGTTGCTACATGTTATGTTGATGTTTTGTTACATGCCATTGATGATTCACATTCGCAAATCAGTTTTGCACTAGTTCAATACAGAATAGCAACATAACTATACGTATTTTTATCGATTTTCTTTAATGATCAAAAACTGTAAATAGAACATCTGTAAAAAATATTCTCTAAATCACACTTATTACTAATTAAAATTTTAGAGATATTTTTTCCCCGATTAAATTATTTTTATTATAGTTACTGACTAAAGAGTGAACGTTTTAATATCGAATTTATTATTATTAAAAGCTAAGAACCTTTGTCAAACACTCAAAACGTAATATTAAAAAAAAGAAAAAATGTTTTATTTTGAAATTAATGAAAACTATGTTAAAATCATATAAGAATGAAATAATTCATGTTACTCATAAATATTATCTCAATAATTGTCGCAATGTCTTTTAGTAGAACATTTGATATTTTTAACACTTTTCAAAAGATTTTTAAATTATTTAATATTACAACTAATTCAATACAATGATATATAAAAAAGATTTAAGCAATTGATTTAATAATTTAAAGTTCAAAGATCTCTTCGAATTAACTACTGTTATTTGCTTCAATTCGCAGCGATTATGATGTGGTATTAATTCCTGCTGAAGAAGAGATGTTTGAAATTTCTTGGTGGATAGGATCCTGCTATTGGCATATGTCTCCTCTCGCGACAAACGCTTTATACGTCGCGCATATAATATTGTACAGGGTGAGCAGACCTGAACTGATGCATGTTGCACGCGTTCTAAAATGTTGGCGCACAGTAAGATCGTGGGAGTGGTGGACTCGACATTCTTGGAAGCTTGGACGGTAATTTGCGCGATGCAATTCGAACTTGGAAGGAATTTCTCGAGAATCGTAGCTCTTTCGCAATGCCAGAGTAGCGTTGAAACACAACGAGCACGCGGGCGCGCGCGCATGGACGCAAACTTGGTCGGAGGCTTGCTAGCAGTGGCACCTGTCGTGCCCGGCTAATCTTGAACACGTGTTTCCTTGTGTTAGCTGGCCCCATGCCAATGCGCAGAGAATGGTCATTGTGCAGTATCATGCCCTATAGGAACGTGCATGTTTGCTTCGGACCTCAACCGTTATGGTCTCGCGACCGTATCCTTGCACGCCCTCTCCATAATGTCCAAAATTTCTTAACGGTCTATAAACAAATTTAATGCATATGGTGTGTAAAAGCACAGGAACGACAAGCAACTGATAAATATATTTCGTGAAATACTGCCGAGCGCTATTAAAGTAGCGAGATTATTGATTTTACAAAATGCCGAATAATGGGAACCAGCATAGTTGTGCTCCGCACAAAAATGAAAAAGCCTGTTGAGATCGTTCAATGTCAAAATAACAGATTAACGAATATTACTAAAATTAAACAAAATTTCTATGCAAATAAAAATTCTTTTAATAAATTACTGTAATATTAAAGTTTAACTTTATTAACGTTTGCATGCTCGATTTAAACCTCGCAATTTCGCAGTTACGGTAATAACAGGAAACGTTCAGCGATATATTCATCAAGCTGGCACTAAAGGCACATTCATATTGTACACACACACACAACTCGTTAGGCTGATGATATAGCCGGAACGTATGCGTGTTTCTTTAATCTTGAATGTTATGTTCATGCGATTTAAAGCTATACATATGTTTTACGAGCTTCAAACTCGTAAAGCCCTCGCGTCTAATTTCAACGCCATATTTCGTGAAAGTGTTATCGATGTCTTCGTTTCGTATATGACTAGAGAGAGAGAGTTAGCGTTAAAATTAACTAACCGCTTCGTTAGAGTTCGGCGAGCGACTCTACGGTGCGGCGCAGCGGGTCGAAACGCGTGCTGCGACGTAAATATAGGCACACGCCGTCACGTGTCAGGGAATAGTCATTAATGATGTAAGCGTTTGAAGTTTAATACTCAACAATTATCTTGCGAACATGACGTTTCAATAAAGTCGCGCTGTCGGTAAATGAACTAACAAGCAATCTGATATTTTAGATCGCTTCATAGGAGCCACCCTCCTGTTGCCTACTAATTTCACCAGCGTTAAATGAAACAATGCCGTTTGAATGTTCCCACAAAACATTTCATGTATTATTGCACATTTCAGTTTTATAGCCTTACAATAACTAAAATTTTTAAATGTCTTTTTAAATATATCAATGCAAACAATAATTGTAATATTTGGAGAAAAAAATGAAAGAGAATAAAGCGGAATAAATATTAATTTTATTATCTATCTGTTGATCAATATCATTAAATAACTGTTATTAAAATTAATTAAAGCAACTGTATTATTTTCGGCAACGTGACAGTATAAATAAAAGCAACAATTTTGAGAAAATAAAGCGAGAAATAAGAAACATATCAATATGTACTACAAAACTAGCGATATTATTACTTTCTACAATAACTTAATATTATCAACCAAATTTCCTTCGCAATATATTTAATATATCTGAAATTTTATTTATAATTAATAAAATCAAGCAAATGTTTAACATGTTTCTTTGAAAAAAATTAGTAAACAATTTTTCTGATTAACACTTCGTTATTATAATATATAATAAAATAATTATATTAATATTCCGAATATACAATTATTTCGAATACACAAAAATTGCATTACCAACTATAATTATCGTAAAAATTATGCATTTAATTGCATCTGTACAAGAATCTATTACATCTTGTCGGATTGAAGAACAACAAGAGCAATTCACGAAGAGTAGATAGCATACATGATTGCCTGGAGGGTATGCAGAATTCCCTGTTCCTCACGTTTCAGACTTGCAAACTATTCTACATGAAATTGCCAATAAAAGTGTATTCCACAACTATGATACTGGCCTAGCAAAAGATGCAACTCCGTGTGTTGCAGTCAAAGTAAAGGAGAATTCCTTGCACTTTCATTTTTATAAAGAATAGCTATAACTAATAAGAAAAAGTTATTATTGGTGCTATCGTAAAGACAATTAGTTTAATTTAAAAATACTTTAGAAATGGTGTGATTTTTACTTTGAAAATTTCGTTTAATAAATAGGATCTATTATAAATTCGGATTCAATTTTCCTTTAATGATTTCTTTTATGATATTACATACAAATTTATATAATAAAATTATTATAAATATGCTATTAAAAACGTTTCCAATTATTTTTATATAATTACTTAATTATGCTACGTGTTCCACATTTGATTATGCATAAATGAAATAAACTGATTTAAACACTTGATAAAGGCAAACAAAACAATTCTAATTAAATTTGATTAAAACAAACAAAACAATTTGAACAAGTCACAATTACCTTTTTAACACGGTAACCATCGTAATCCTTTTGATTTTACTAGATCAACTTATCTAATAAATACGAAAGTGTAACCAACGCAGTCAGACTAACGGTAGCGTATAGTTGGTTGGTATCGCAACCAATTTCTAGCGAGTAAAATTACTCGAGGTCAGACCACGAGGCGTAAAGCAGTAATTGCCATTTACCCGGGTCGGCCAGTGGGCACCGAATATTCCATTAATGATTTAGGGTGGCACTTTCACCAGCACAGAGCCCACTCGTCGAGCTACATTTCCGCCACGATAATTCATCGAGCACTTAACGATCTTTCAATAATGAGTGAGTCAGCAGCCGGGCAAACGAAACGTGTAATTTACGTTAATGATACGCGCATGCTAATTAATTAGATATGCGATTGCATCGATTTTTCCAATATTCGTTAAAACAAAACTACGGTCGTCTCATCCATGAAGATCGCAAATAAAGACTCTAAGCTTTCGATCGATTGGAAGATTTGTTGAAATTGGTACTCCGATAATTTGTATAATTTTGTAAACAAGCTAGCGCATTATTCATCACTAACCTAACGTGCACGGCTCTTTCTCGGATTATAATCTTATAAGATTAATATTGAGCATCGAATTTTTGTACGTAATAACTAGAAACGAAGTTCTACATCAAATCTTATCATTATTTGATAACTGATAAATTTGACGTGAAAAATTCCACGAAGAGCGAAGTGGCTATGCGATAAATGTTACCTAACATAAAATAATGTAAAATGTTATAACAATTCTCATAAAAAAGCGAAGAATACTCCCCCTCTAATATAATACTTCCTTTTTTTTTTTCGCTCTTAAATTCAATTAATATATTACAATATTCAGATAGCTATTCAAAAGATAAGGACACATTAACAAAATAAATACGAAGTCTAGTATGCAAGTCTATTTTTCACATATTGTTAAAATGACAACCAAACATCAATGCATCAAAATAAAAGCGACAAAAAACAAGAGGAATAGAAGACGTCAAAATAAATGCGACAAGAGACACTAGCTAACAATAAATGACTGATGAATAAACTAAAAAAATGATCAAGACTATATAATATTTTGTAATTACGTGTATTAAACAAGAATTACAAATACAATTGTTTCCTGAAATTTCCTGTTTGTTACAGTTTATGCCCGAGTTTGTTTGAAATTGTCGTATATTATAGATAGATATTATAACGCATCTCTCTCTATTCATGTAATATCTCGAAATTTGCAAAGTTGCACGTATAAGATGTCGTTACAAGGAACCAGCATTCATATTCCAATAAGACGCAAAACAATTCGTACGTTACAAACGGTTCTCTTTCGCGTAGATTAAGGGAGGAAGTGCTCGATGAAGGTGTCGTCGCAGGGCTCTGAACGCGTAATATCGTAAGTTAAGACACGCCGGAGAATTGGTGTAGAACTTCGTGAGCGCATACTCACACAAGCGAGAGGAGCGTTGTAAGAGCAAAGGCGCTACGCTGCAACGGTTATTCGATTATCCTATCTCGTCATCAACCCTCTGTCGTAACCGTTCTCTTCGTCTTCCCTCCGTCTACCGCCTACATACCACTTTTCATAATAACACTCCCCGCTGGCTGAATTCGCCGACGTTTAAGACCGATTTTTGCGGGCATTTTGTTCCACGCGAAAACCAGGGGGATCAATTTACAGGCGTCAGCTCTTCTTCCTTCAGAGAATTGATACTTTCTACATAGAATGCTGCAGTAAGTACCAACAAGAGGATAGAATCTTCACGGGATCGTTAGGATGCCTTTTGGAAAAAATGTACGATAAAATCTCAATAACTATCTTTTCATGAAATCCGATCGATTTAGTTGGTACTTGATTTTCATGCTTGATTTTCATTCATATTACAATCCATAAATTACAACTCATAGTTCCCCAGATAATCCTCTTTTTTCCATAATTTCCTAGCCCGCTAGAGAGGAAACGAAAAAAAGTGACTGATCGATCTCACCGTAGTGACATCGGGCAATGCATCTTTCCTGTAGGTGAGATGCGAAAGGCAAGTCACGCTGGATCAGAGAAAGAGGAAAAAGACGAGGCAATGGCACAGCAACGAAAGGAGAACATAGATAAGGATGAGGATGGAAAAGGGAAATACGGAACGAAGATGAGTAGGGGTATGGGGGTTAGACAGACCCTCACAAAGGCAAGTTAAGAATACCTTCGCTATGCAAGACCAGCTGCGTTCTTAAAAGCATATTTGGCTCGGTATTTCTGTTACGGTCGTGTATATAGAACGCCTTCGAAACAACTCGAATTTCTTCGCGCCGCAACATCGTTAGAATCCTCCCCTCAAGAAGATCTCGTCAGAGAAATAGTAGGCATTGGTACTCCCGCCATTACAACCGTCTACCTAGCAGCAATACTCAAATTGAAGGTGCAAATTCCATTTCTTCCTTTCTCTCTTCAAATATAATTTAATTCTATTTTTTAAATAAATGAATTATAATTTTTTCTTATTTTTTTTCAATTTGCAATATAATAGTGATGCTACTAAATAATGTAATTCTATTAAATAATAAAATAGCAATATTAATAATAAAATAGCAAAATAGAAAATCTAGTCTCATCGTCATTAAAGCAATTAGAAAATAAGACATCATAATATCCAATTAAAAATATTTTTAAGCTAATATCCAGTTTTTTAATCCAGTAAAGTAGAAAATAATAACGAAAAGAATTAAAAACTATGGATAATTTTCCTGCAAATAATATTAATGAGTCTTTTTTATTTTGTGGAGATAATCAACATGTAAATTTCATTTAAAAAATTGCTTAATTACAATATCATTAAAAATTTTATTTAAATATTTTTGGAAATCAGTAATATTTCATAAATAATGATATAAAAATACTAATAATAATAACCATAATAATAATGTAGCAAAACTAAAAATGTTCGATTTAATTCTAAACATATCGCGTATATACCCCATAATAAAAAAAAAATAAAACATATACAGTAAACGCAGATACATACTCGTATACATATATACAATCAAATTATTATTAAAAAAAGATATTATTAAAAAAAAATTATTATCAAAAAATTCATTTTACGTAATATTTATTAAAATATCTAGAAAATATTAATATACAGTAATATACATTCACTTTGTATATGTTATTATATTCTATAGTAATATTTTCCTAAAATCTACTTCGTTACTTGACTGTATTCATTTTTTTGTGATATCTTAAACTTGTACTTCAGAAACAAAGCATCTCCACATTCATGTATGTTGCAAACTTTTCTCATTATTTCAGTTAGTAAAACACGTTGGTAAAGTTAGAACTAACATCGTAGAAATATCCTGCATATCATAATAAAGCGCCTGCTGCATATTCTCAATCAAAAAAGTATAATTATCAAAGGTAAATGTTAAAAGCTATAGTAATTTAATATCTCTCTATATTTTATAAACTATGTTGTATTTTAAAATAATTAAAGGACGTATTAATGTTATATCTGAAAAAAAAATATAGAGAAGAATATTATATATTTAAATAAATATGATCTTTTGTCAAAATAATGCCTTCTTTAACAATTAATAAATATTATATATGTAAAATACAAGCTATACATAGTAAACTTTAAAAGTAGACATTAAAAAACCTAAAGAAGCATATACATTCTATGTGGCATTTGAATTTTAGAATTACATTTTAACAAAACTTAGAATCTGAAATCAAAATGTTAAAAAGTCGGCTGCACTTGTGTCTGTCGTTTAATAATGTTAAATATGTTTATCGTTTAATATAAAATAATATATAATTAAGTGTGTATTACATATCAGCAAAATCAAAAAGATAACCCGAGAATATTTATGCAACATCTATTTCAGTTACTAATAAAATTCTCACTCTCGTGTCGGTGCAGTCGCTATATATTTATTTATCTTGCAAATGCGCCAACATATGCAACAGAGCATTCGTGTTTTGACGTATATCGCTCAGCATTTCTGTGTCGTATCTCTCAAAGTGAGTAGTACAGAAGAATGAAAAACAATTGGTGAAGTTGATGACACCGTTAAAATGACATTCATCCGAAATAACTTTTGAAAATGTCACGCGATTATTTATTCCAACTACGAATTGACGTTATCTAACGTGGCATTAAAGTACTCTTTTTCTTCATTGCAGATTAAAAGTAGTAGATAAATATAATAGTTATAAGCAGCAAATATAATTCTTCGACTAATGATATCCCTAATGTAAGTCTTAAGAAAATTTAATTTTGAAAAAAATCATATTTTAAAGCGAATTATACGGAAAGAATGGTTTTGCGCTGAAGTACCTAAAAATTTTATTAAATACAGATCTAAAAATAATTTTGTTGAACCATTAAAACAATTACGTGGAACACTCAAACTAATTGCTAGAATTATCAAAACTTTTTGCAATGTTACTCACTGTGTTTAAGATTTCTACATAATTATTTTAATGGTCTAACGAAAATATATTCAGATCTATATTTGGCTAAATTTTTAAATCACGTCAGCAAAATCATTCTTTCCTTATATCTATTCACGAAATCGTCTACTAAAATACTCGGTACATCAAATAGCATGACTTTGTTTCAGCAATCGATAAAGTTAAACGCTACAATATTTCAATCGTCAGAACAAAAGAAAAAAAATTGCATGCGCGATGCCGGTGTAGCTTTGAAAAAAAAAGACGAATACAGTGCGTTATCTGTGCGATCCGATGTGGCTGGTTGCGATAAGAACCAAATGCACGGGCGTTATCTTATCGTCCCGGAGAGCACATACGGATCCTGCCATATGCCATTAACGCCCCCGACGTATCACGCACGGTGGCCGCGTGTATGAAGAGTTATCGGGCGATCGTAACGAAGTTACCCATACGTCAATGTGCGGCCCGATAGCTCTCGAAATTTTTTCCGAGCGCTTCGCCCACCCAGGAAATCTGCGTCGCGCGGATCCTCGCATGACGAAACGGATCATTGCGTCCGGTTTTATCGGCGTAGCGGCGATATAAATCTGTCAGGATGTTCGAGGGAGTTATATCATACGTGAGGCTCGCGCTCCATCTCCTCTCAACAAGGATCCATTGGGATCGAATGGTGTTAAAATATCGGTGCGATACGTGACCCATTTTAAACACAATTAAGAAATCTATATACATCGGAAGTAGTAAATTGAAATAGTAAGTCCTAATAAAAGTATATGATTAAGTCAAATTAGTTCAAATTACTTTAACTATCAAACATTTTCAATAAATATAAATATTAGAAACTCAAAAGTTACTTACATTCAAACATTTATATTAATATGTTGAAAAAAATTTTTTTAAACGTATATGATACATTTATATATATAAATATCTAAAATAGAAATAGATAGAT
Source organism: Trachymyrmex septentrionalis (assembly GCF_001594115.1). Classification (NCBI taxonomy): domain Eukaryota; kingdom Metazoa; phylum Arthropoda; class Insecta; order Hymenoptera; family Formicidae; genus Trachymyrmex; species Trachymyrmex septentrionalis. The sequence continues at coordinate 2,948,268 of NW_017305180.1, forward strand.
AGGATGATATATCTTAGTTTAAATCAAATCGGGTTAATTCAAATTAATTTAACTATTCAAATGTTTTCATTAAATTTTAAAAATTAAAAGAATATTAATTATTGATAATATTATGGATCAATAACTATATTAAAAATTTTTTCAATTTAAATCTGAAAAATGTCAAAAAGTTTAACACAAGTTAAAAAAAACTCCCATTCATGTTTATTTAAATATTTTTCGGAAAAATAATTATCTTTTTAGATACAGTATTTTTTTATATATGAAACATAAGTTTCAATAATTTTAAATCAGTTATAATAACAAATCTTATAATTTAAAAAATTGAAAAATACCAGAGTGCAGCACCTATATTAAAATTTTGTACTAAATTGAGTTTTCCAAATTGAAAAAGCTAAATTAAATTTATTAAAATTTTTATATTAAGTTTTGAGAATAAAATAATTTGAAATTTAACATATTAACTAGCAATTTCACATAGGAATCCTGCTAACGCTGTCGATACTTATAGTCTTGGCTAGGTGGGCTTTCATTAGTATGTAGTCGCCACAATAAACTTTTTTCCAGCTTAGAAAACGAGTGATATACCACCTGATATTCTCTAATGTCCGATATCTGCTGCGAGAGCCAGCCGATGCGGTTAAGGTTTATCGAGAACATAAGAGGATTTAGGAGGTCACCCCTACTTGCAACTGAATAGAACACACACGAACAAAAATACCGTGCTCTATTCACTTTGATGATGCAGTTCTCGAGATAAGTACAAGCAGAGAACATGAAACACAGTACCCGCATCTATGTCGTGCATATCTAAAGTTTTATACCAAAAACCAGCAACAATACGTGAAGTACTAAAGCAACAATTGAAATGTTGAGCCAACAGTTAGACACAAACATTAACGTGTAATTTTTAAATATAATGCAATTTTTATAAATAACAATTTAATCATTTTTTCCATAATATATTTTTCCATAATAGTCGCATAATCAAAAGTAATAAAACTCAAAAAATATAATTTTTGAGTTATTACTGTGAATGAGTTAAGTAAACATTGCCTAATCAATCATCAACAGTGAACTTCTTCATAAAGAAATCATTTATAAAGAAATAAAAAAAAAAAATTTAGGAAAACGATAAATTTTAAAAAATTTTTACTTAAAAAAAGAAATTTTTAAAGGTAAAACAAAAAGGGCAAAAATAACATTTGACTTCTTAAGAATATATTCTTTTTATCAATATTATTTAATAGTATTATTTAATAGTAGATTACTTAATAGTTTTCTGTCAAATTAAAAAAATGTTTTTCTTCTTCTTTGGGAAATTTAATTTTTTAAGTTGTCTCATTTTTAAACTAAGAAAGCGATATATTAAATGTATGCAAAAGATAAAGTTTTTAGATAACAAAATTTAATTGAACCACGTAATTGAGCTAGTTTACTTTCAACTAATCTTTTCTTTTCCTCATCTGTCGTCATGCAAAGTTTTGATATATTATTTAACATAAAAGCTCTTTTATATTCTTTCATTTTCATGCTTTTCAGCACCGGACCTTCTAGTCTATATTTATTATGCTTCTTTATCGTGCAGAAGAAATTAATCTCTCGCGCTGTTTAAAATATATAAATTTAAAAGTATTTTTGTGAGATGCCTCATACATAATTATCATGTTCCCTAATATAAAAACACTAAAGACATCTTCTTATAGTTAGAGCGGCGAATCTTATTATAGTTAGAGCTAAGTTTAAAGTTATTAAATTTCGATTTGATCAGTTTCAAGAAATCGCCAACAGTGTACGGCCATGATCAAAAAGGAAGCGGCACAAGCGATCATGTATTCAAGATCGTTGCGGTCGCAAGGTACATAGAGAGGCGAACGTTAGCGGCGGTATTAACGTAACCGACGCTCGTTACTTTCTACTTAGGTGGTCGAGAGATGCGCAAGGAGTCTCGCTTTGGCTCGAACGACGAGCTTTTCCCGGGCTTGCCGGCTTCGCTACCGTCCTTTAGCCTCTTCCTATCATCTTCTCTAACCATCTTGAAGTTTCGCCCGCATCCTGTACTCTTCTTCCGAAAAGTCGCTGCTATTATTTCAATTATTAAAACGCGCTGCACTGCGGCGCTCTGTTGCCTCTCTCTGGTATTTCCCGACGCTTTTAAGCCCACGCCAGTAGTCGGGGCGTTTTCCGATCAACTCCCCTTCCCTCCTCTAACCCTTCATCTACAACTGCCATTACTATCTGCCGAGGTCGAGGATCGTGACGGTCGAAACGGTGAAACTTTTGACTCAAACGTTGCCGGCGATGTATGGCGAGCACGGAGGACATGGCGAGTCTGTCCACGCGAATAGTACGGAATCAGTGAGGGTTTCGTGATTGCTGGCAATAAAAGTCACCGATTGCCATCTAAATGTATGCGAAAACGTAGCGGCGCTTCTGTTGTTCGATGAAAGGGACGAGTGCCGGTGACGGAAGTTAACTAACCTCGGATCAGAAGCAGAAGGGTGCAGAACGACTACGTGCTTTGCGGTTACGTCGCGTTACGGTAAACGCGATGCACGTAATATTCGACGATTACGAGTTAATTACGCGGCAAGGCAAAATTATCTGCCATTATCGCCGCTAATGAAGCAATTTCTGACACCTACTTAATTGCGCTCGGATGAATGAACGGGCGAGTAGATTTGGGTGTGCGCGGTCGCGGCATTTCTCGCGACGACGGTATAAAGCGACGCAATTTGCGGAAAATCTACGTTACACATTGCGCGCCATATAATTACAGATATTAATATTATACATGAAAGGCTTGTAAAGATAATTTAAAATAAACTATCTCGTATCAAGAGGTTACGTTACGTAACGTTACGTAAATAATGTATAAAATATTGCAATAATAATAATGATAATAATAATAGTAATAATA
>NW_017305180.1:2951287-2956040 GCF_001594115.1 Trachymyrmex septentrionalis
GTGAGATCATTAAAACCTATTGTTATAATGCTTATTACAGATGAAAAGATAAAGAGATAATAGTTAATAATTAAACGTAAGAGAATATACACGCTAGCAACATTATATATATTCATACACACATCCATACGCTCATATGCGCGCATGTGAGTATATATTTATATAAATACAAAAAATCAGATATTGAACAGGTAAATTAAACTATTACATAAGTAAGTATGAACAAAAAAGCAACAAAAGTTAACTCAAGAATCGAATATATTATTTAGTAAGAATATGCGTAAATAATATAGTATAATGTAAAATATTTGTACAATGATAGATTGTTAAAACAACGATATTCCTCGAACTATAATTCAGTCAATTCAAGGTCTTGCGTCAATTTCGAGAACTTGTATTTATCTTTATTAATATATAATAGATATTATAGATTAGCTTTAATCTCGGTTTAATTTACGAGCTACTTATTTTTTATTTTTTCTAGTTTTAAGGAAAAAGATAAAGAATGAATAAAAAGAGATTAAAGTTAATTTACATTGATAGAAATAGACGAATAACAAAATGCGTTAATTTTGAATCCAATTGTCTTCAATAAAGCTTTACTCCTTCTTCGTTCTAAAACTTTGTTTTTTAAATTTACTCTTAAAAAATATATATTATTCGCATAATATTATTAATTTTTATATAATCAAGTAATAGATTAATGAATTCTTGAAATTCAATCTTAAAGCATTAAAAATAATTAAATGAAAGCAATGAGAGCAATAAAACGAAGCGGTAATTAATGTATATATACTATTAATAATCAATATATTAATGTAATTACATTCAATATAGATACAAATTGGCAGATTTGTCGTACGTTTTCGGCTTAAGAATAAGAAAGAATGATAAACTCGACATTTTGTATCTATATTAAATGTAATTACATCAATATATTGATTATTAATAGCGTACTATAATTACCGCGTCGTTTTATTGTTTTTATTATCCCTATTTAATTATTTTCATTAATTTTCATATCTCAAACATACATTTGGTGTTTTAAAAATAAATAAATAATGACTAGTAGTGCGCGCGCCATGTGCAAGTCAATTAAAAACCGATAAATTGATTAAACACAGTTTGGCTATCTCAAGTTGTTTATTTGAATGTTCCTTTTCCGATGAAAACGGTTGTCGTTTAGAAAGTACTGCCTCGCGACGCTCATTAGCATTCGATTTCCAACTACAATCGTCTTCGTGAGTCAGTATTTTCGATTGTTACGATGAAATGCGACTACTGTGAGTGGATCGTGGTGAGGACATATATGTACATATCCCGGCACACAGTCGAACCAAAAGCATAAGGGAATTGCTCCCTAATTTTGGAGCTGCCCGGCTTATACTCTCTCGCTCTTCTAATGACTATGCCTCACGCCATGCGATTACCATGGGACTTTTGGGGGTGAGCGATGCCATCGATTCTGAAGTCAGTATAATCTGCTGCCGTCTAACTCGTGTCTATGCGTTTCCATTTAAATGTCGCAGACATACGCAATCGTCTGCGGTCAATCAAAATATCCAATATAATAATACGTATACTATTTTCCTCAAAAGTATAATTCTCAAAATTTGGTTTTCATAGAAATTAAATTATCAATTGGCAGACAGAAGTTATTAATTAAAAATAACATTTCTGTAGCAAATAAAATTACAAATTCATTTCTTATTGCGTCAGCTTATAATATTTCTGTCACAAGATATATATTCATAAATATTCAATTAGTCATTTCAGTTTTATACAGTAAATAATTTTTTAACGTTAATAAAATTATTCTGAATTTTTTCTATATCACATTATCTGTATACACCTTCAAGCAAATCGTGCAATAGATTTATGATTAGACGGATAAAAAAATCAAGATCGAATCTCTTACTTGAATATCTCTATCGTAGATATAAAAATGTGTGATATTTAGGGATTGCATAAAAATTATTGTCACTGCGTATCTCTTTACATCATTGAAAATTATAATAACATAGAATAAATATGTAATTTAGAGCAACAAATATATTTTTTATTTTGTATATACTCGCGTATTGTACTCAGCAATGTTCAGAGATGGCCGACAATGAAACTGTCACAGTGCAATATTTTCCCGACCCGTCAGTCCAATATCGCACGACACGCACAGTATTTAATTCCCAACGCCGTATTTAATGCACATTGCATTAATTGAAATTTCGCGAGTCCGGCGACGTGTCCTCAATTTTAATGTCGTTATCGCTGTAAACGCTATCGTTACGAAATCTGTATTTATCCTGACGCTTTCCTGCTGCACCGTTAATTAATTTTACATTACAACACTAATCTTTCAATTACTTGTAATACAAAATAATATACTATACATATTTATTACATATTAACATAACATATATAAGTGTATATATTCCTTTATTTCAAAAGTAATACAACTCGAAAAATTAAGTTTGCCAAAAAAGAAGAAACATTATTTTTTAAGAATTATTATTTTTACTCAACAGAAAGTTATTGACTTGGAAATAATATTGACAGAAAGAATATTAATAATTAATAATATGTCATTTTGTCACTTTCACATACATTTCATAACCCTCGAAAAATTACCTTTTTTAAATTATGACAACTTTGACTTTTTAAACTACTCTTTTTAAGTTATAATGATTTTGACGGTTTTGGAAGAATTAAGTTAGTTCATTTTTGATAAAGTAAGTTTATTTGATTGTGTATGTGATTTATGATATAACTCAAAAACTACATTTATTAAATTGTATCACTCTTGAAGTAAAAAAGTGATATGTATAATTAAAAAAATCTACATAGAACTATAAAAGCTATCATTGCAATAGAACAATATTTGCAATTTATACATTATGAAAAATTATTTTAAAAATTCAAAAAAAACGAAATATTTAAAAGAAGAATCGCAGAGGAAGCGTCAATTTTTATCTAAATAGAAAAATAAATTGTACCTCCAACCAAACTCGCTAACATAAACGCATAGAACTAATTTTACTCATCGCTCACAGCGTCATCCGTCACTTGAAATTGGCAGATCGTAGTAGTAGCCGCCTTCTCTACTTAATTACGTAAGCAAGCTGACATTTCTCGGTGACTTCACGACAGAAATATTTGGCCGGTAATAGCATACGACTCAACGTCGTTTTACATTTTACTGTAGATTGCCTCGGTCGAGGATGTCTATCAGTTCAAATTAAAATTTAATTATTTCACAGTACTTGAACGTAGTTTAACAGACGTTTGTATGAAGACAATAACAGCAGGCGACAAATTAATTTTATCAAAATTTATTTGAAAATGTACGAATTTTTGTTCAAATGCTTTGAAACTCGAGACGGGTTGCCTGCAGAAACTGTCGAGTTTCTTGATTGAAATGTGAGTGTGCTGGTAACGATGTCCATTACATTAATGTCATAAAGTCATTGAGATGGAGAAATAGATTTGTTAAATTATATTTGAAATTCTGAATTATATCTGTTTAACTTGGCAAAAATAAGTATAATGTATTCGTTATATATTGCATAATTTTGTACATATATGTGTATACAACAAAACTTAAAAGTATTCTGGGATGTATATTAATAACTATAGCAGATGTTAGATATGTTAAAGATATATATTATTTTTCCAACGAATCTTATGCAAACTAAAAAAAGTAATTCATCATTCTATGACAAGGCAGAGATGAGAGAAGAGAGGTAGAAAAAAGGAAGATCGAGAAAGATCTCAAATGAGATGAAGACTTAATGCATATAAGGAAAAAAATAATAAGCAATGCTACAAGATAAATGATATTATCTATTACAGAAGATCAATATAATTATAAATTAAAGTTGCTTATGTAAATGGCAAGATGAAACACGATAAGGATGTATGTATATGAAGAAAATTTTGCAAAATTAAAGCAGCAGCTTCGCATTTTAAAGTAGAATGCACAATGCTACGTTAAAGGCGCTCTTCAAGCATCTTATGGTGGCATTGTGTGATATATAACCGACGTAGACCTTTCGAGAACCCCGTCACGGTCCTTAGAAGCCAGCGCATAAAACCTTGGTAAATAGAACATAAATTTCTTGCCGGCGATGGGGAGACGCGTTCAAATAAGAGAGCAACGAGCGCGTCGTCGACCAGCCGACGTTATCTTCGCTCGCGCGTAATGTCGGCAAACCTGCGCGTGCACTCGTCTCAGTTCCCGGTACATTCTGAGTATATCCAGGGGATGATAATTCCTAGCAGTCTGGCAAACGATCAACATCGCACGCGCATTCGACGTATATCTCGTGTAAACTCGTCTGACTCCCGCTGGGGCGATGCGGGCGGAGACAGATAGCACGGCAAAGGATTAGACTGGTACAGGTAGTCAAATAACTGTTCCGACATCTCTCTCAACTCAGGCAATAAGTCATTTGCTATCCATAAATTGTTTAGAGGAAGAGAAAAGTGTTGAAATGTTCTATAAGCAAGAGATCTGAAATTAATGTTCTTCCCGATCGTGTTGAAACTACTTCCTAGGTATAACACATGTTGATTTTATAGACATTTCCTAATATGTATATGTCTTTTAATGATTATGAAAACATTAGATACGTTCAGGAAATGCATATAAAATATATAAACCAACACACATTACCTGAGTTAGGAATCGCTAAGTAGGAAGAAAAGTAGAATTATATACATACATATATATATATATATATATATATATATACAT
>NW_017305180.1:2956140-2978084 GCF_001594115.1 Trachymyrmex septentrionalis
TATATACATGTATATTTTTATTAATATTAAAGTTTCATCTAAATTTTGGTTTTATCTTAATTCCTAATAAGATTCTTATGAGAAATTCAACTTCACTAGTGATGTAATTAGTGATTAATAGTGAATGTTCATTCGATATTTAAAAAAAGCATTTCGTAAATAATTAAAAAAATGTATAAGGCAATTTTTAGAAAATTAAAGTAATTACATTTTCGTATTACTAAATATTAAAAATAATCCAAAAGAAGTTCGGAAGAACGATGCAAATCTTCTACGAAATATCCCGGAAAAGATTAAACTTCTCCGAGATAGTGAATTCATAAATATAATCCTGTAATCGGGCTTCATAAATGCTCTTAATGTTTAAGTAAAAGTAAGTGAAGTAAAGGCATTAGCATCGGAGCAGAAATTGGAATAGTTAATGAAAACGATATAAATCTGACTTACAATAAAATTAAATTAATATAACAGCTTCATCAACGCTTTCTACACCTTTGATATATTGTATAATTTATTATTCTCAGCGTAACAAATAAGATATACAAGTACGAATGCCATTGTGTAGATTAATTAATAACGTTTATTGCGCCCACGTTAATGTAGCCTGAAAAGGCCTAAATAGATCGTCGCGGTGTACATCAATTGCACTAATTTACGCGTTTCCCTCATTACGAGACTCGCGCGACATCGTAACACGGAACATAAGTTCGAAGGAGCGCGTGCAAAGCTGGAACGCGGTAAATGCAGCGCGACATTCTAGCACGACTGTGAGGAACGGGCGCGCAACTAATTGTCCTGATTTATGCACGTAGCGCGAAACGCTTAAGCAGCATCGGCCGACACCGCAACCACGCGAGGGGAACGCGATATTCAATTATATGGCCAGCTGGCGACCGTCCAATCGTACTTCGGTCGCTTTGATACCATTCGTTCGATCATCGGTCGTGCGCGCGGCTCTTCTCTACGCTACGTCGATAAGGGCGGACTAAGCGCGACCACGCATGAAACTACCCCATTCCCTTTCACAAGCATAAGCCTGCGGACGCGGAAGCTACATATACCGCTCGTGGTCGATCGATGGTATCCAAACGAGTAGTAAATGTATCTAGCCCTCATGACTCTCGGATTTTTTCGGCAAATTTACATCTTGCGTTACAAATTAACCCGAATAAAAAAAGGGAATAGCCAGAATAAAAAAGTTGTTTTATTCAATTATTTTTTACCATGTAGGAATAAATTTTAAAAACTATTAATTAAACAATAATAATGTTAAAAATCAGATTCTGTGTGTATCTATTTATATATCTTTTCATCAATGTATATATTCCGAATTAATTATTGTATAAATTGCATTATACTATTCTATTGTACATATATATATATTATAAGTGTGTTAAAAATTTTTGCCGTACTCTACTGCTCTTGCGATTCAAAATAAAAGGACGCTACACAAACATAACAAAGAGTCATCTTGATACGATTTAATAATTTTTGTAATAACGCTTTGTCCTTTTTAATCTCCTGTTTATTTCCAATTTGCAAAAATATAAATACTACATATATCAAAGCTTACAAGAAGGAAACAAAAATAGTGACAATAAAATTGTATTTAAAAATGGTATAAAGTACGTATATATCATTGCCAATTAAATTATATTTAAAAATGGTATAAAGTTATTACCAATTAAATTGTATTTAAAAATGGTAATAAAGTACGTGTACCATTTTTAAATACAATTTCATTGTTACTAATTTTATTTTATTTTTTTTTCAAGATTCAATATAGTTTACATTTTTGCAAGAACAAATTGGAGATAAATGAGAAACTAAAAAGAACGAACGTTAATATTGCAAAAATTAGTAAATCGTATCAAGATGATTCTTTGTTATGCTTGTGCAGCGTCTTTTTATTTTTAATCACAAGCGCAATAGCACGGCAAAAACTATTTTAACGCAACGAGCAAAACAAAAGCTGCGTGAGGTCATAAATCGATCTGGTTAGAAAATGTTGGCGTAATGACCGTGCTATATCTTACGGCCTCGCGTCTCCCTTTTGTGGTTGGGCTGCGCAGTTGAGGATGGCAGTTCCATCATTGTCACCTGGGGGTAGCGAGGAGCCAGTTTCAATGTAATGTCATTGCGCGTCTATTTATCATAGAGACGTACATATTTTTCTTTAGGACGTCTGCAGTATCGTGCAGCTTCATGAGCAGGGATTCGATAAAAACTCTACTAGATTATTTCCGGAATCCTTTAATCTCTTTCCACGCCAGCTCCGCTGAAACCCATCGCTCTCCCATGGGGCGCCATTTCCTTATATCAGCAAAGCGCGTTGTAACTTCGGAGTAACGTTTCGTGTACTATATATATAAAGGTTTGTACGCTTTTTATCATTACCGACAGAATGCATTTTGTATTAAATGCAATAAACTTCAGTAAAAACTTTACGTTTTGAATTAAGGTTTTCGATCAATCAAAAAATATTTTTAATCTCATTTCATAATTCTCCATCTGAAAGAAACTATTCTTCTTTGTAAAGAAATACCAAATCTACGAATATAATTAAATTAATAGAGCAATAATTAATATAAGAAGATAATATGTATCTGTTTATTTTTTTTTTATTTTTATCAAGTACGAGTATATAAAAAATGATTTATAATTTGTCTCCTTTTTTTTTGTAAAATTAATATATAAAAGAACACATTGTATATTAACGTCGTATTTTAATAAAAAATATTTATGTTTATAATTATACTATATCTTCAATATTTATTGCCGTTTAGAATACGTTTCTCTCTAATTGCACGATTAACGCGTTCGTGCGAAAATCATTTAATCCACGATGAACTCAAGGAGAAGCACGTCGGAAGATCTTCGATGATATCAAAAGCCCTATGAAAGGAGCGTACCTTATGTACCATGTACGCAGACATGTGCCTTTTCACACCGTGAATTTCTATTATCGGAGATGCTCCGAATTACCGCATACCGGAAAGGATGCAGATTGGTACCAGTCTATTCCCCTTTTCCGCGCCTCTTTACTTACCCCATGTCCTTCCTAAGCGGCATCCTCTCATTCTCTCAAGCATGAACCATCAGCTTAGCTACCAAGAGGATATGCGCTTGAAGGATAAAAAAGGAAGATCGAACGAGAGCACTGGGAAAAGAGAGGCAGAGAGGAAGAGAGGGTTGGAAATGTGTAGATGGTTGAGGAGAACGGTAGGAGGCTAAAGTTGACAGCGGAAAAATTGGAAAACGTGGATTAAAGGGCCTTTTACGTGACGGAAATACCTCTGTTGAGACGACGAGATTCAAGAACCAAAACGAAGATGGCGTCCGATTCGGCAGTGTTCCGAGAGATCGAAAAACGGAATAATCGACGCGCGAAACCCTACGAAAACGCCGCAGTTGGTTGGCATCCGTCACTAATTGCTATCATCAAAGCGCGACGATGGAAAGCCTAGATCGTTGGAACAATAAAGTATTAATCGAAGTTAGTAAAGTAGAATGCGCACCATCGCGACCTCACGATCCCAAAGACGTTCCGAGGTTGAGACTCGATATGGAAGTCCGAGTTTTACGGTCGACGCGGAAGTTCCTCATCGTTCTCCTTGGACCGCTCCACAGGATTAAGCTCCAACGTCAAGCGCATATACAGGGAAGTTGGGCAGCTACCGAGCCGCGGCACGGGCTTCCTTACTTTGCCTAGCTTGGGAAATTTAAAGGTGAACTCGCGGCCCCAGAGCCGCCCTCGGGGGTGGAGCAAGGAGTCGGCAAAGTTCACCGTCGAAAAGAAGAGATTTCGACGAGAAACTTTGGCTATGAACTCGGCCGCGGTACGCGTAGTCGGATTATCGATCATCTCTTCGTCGATGCGCCTATAATTCTTTTGGGATTATCCAACGTCCTCGATGGCTCGTGCGCGATAAGTTGGTTGTTTCTAATTAATGGAAGTATTACAAGCAAGTTAGTTCAAATGAGCTTCTCGCTTGAGTAAATCGAAGTTAATTTCAACATACAAAGTTCGTTAATGACGTCATCATATTAATCTTCGGTAAAAGCTGAAGAGAAACGTCAGCAGTAAATATAACTTCCTACTTTCTTCATATTTGTCTTAATTAAATTATGTTATAAAATGTTTATATTAAACACATTTCCAAATATTAAGTTTTTCAATAATATAATAAATAAAATCTATATAATAAATAAATGTATTCAAGATATATTACACATATAAGAAAATTTAAAAAATTATGAAAAAATTCTCTATATTGTATTTTAAAAAAATACAAAAAGTTTGGCAGCAAATTGATTTTAGAATCTAGATCAAAAATTATTTCAATAGAAAGTACACATTTTTAAAAAGTAATTAAGATAAAATAAAAAAAATGTTCATTTAAACTATAAAATTATATTATTAAATACTGATTTTATTTCATTCATTTTTATACGAAAAAAATTAATTTTCTATATAGTTACTTTTTGGATAAATTATAAATACACTTGATACATTTTAATCTTGTATTTGATAGTGCGATCAATACTCGTATAATGTTTGCAAAGAGAAAAAATTATCTTATAAATAAATATAATTTTCATATAATGTATATATCATTAAGTTAATAATATCTTTCAATTACTCTTTATTAAAGTGATTAAGTGAACGATGCAAAAATTCGAAAAATACCTCTCTCTCTTTCTCTCAGTTTTATAATTATCGAGATTTAAAAAAAAATAGTACTTAATAATTTTATAAGGAACATTAATAAAATCTTTCGTATTCTTGTAATTTCGAAAACTTTCGAAGTTGATGTATTTTACGAACGTGTGGCAATTGCAATCGTATTCCTGTCCTCGATAAATTTACCACAGCCAATAGCAAAAATCGTATAGCGTACTTGCGGCAGGAAAATCAATAGCAATCAGGAGCCGCAAGATCAGTGCGACAAGCGCCCGATTCTGATACGCGAACGACAGGTGGGTTTGCGGACGGCGACGAGTTCCAGGCCATTACTACTGCTGAATATTTCAGCAATGGGACGCGACAGTGGGGTGGTTGCCTGAAGGGGCCACCAAGGGAACGGACCACCCCCGCCTCTATTATTTATTACGTTACTCGAAGAGAGGGAGCGAGGCACTCCTCCACTCGTGGCACTGGCCAGATCCTCCTACCGTTTCCTTTTCCCCCTGCCATAACTCTAGTGCATCATTGCACATTATTCATACGACGAAATTTGAATTATACATTCGATAGGACGTCGCGACGTACGACACCGTCGCGTTTCCAGTCTGAACGTGACGCCACGATGCTAAATACCCCCCGTCCGTTGCGCCCCGCGTTTAAGGAGCAATAACCGACAACGACTTTGAATGTTCGAATGCAACATGGCGCTTTATGAAATGTAAATGCTCGTAAACCTGCAATAGATAAGCGTATGCATTAAATAGATAAGACATGTTTAATATAATGGAGCTATTAAAAATGTTATCTTTGTCTTATAATTGTTGCTTAAAAACTGAGGTACATAAATATCGTTATTTTCAATTTCCTTTTCTTTCTCATCACAAAATTGAATTTAATAGATCTAATATACATAATGTATTTCTACATTTTGTCCTATTTTAGTATTTATTACTTTTAATTTTCTGACTTCTTAAAATCATTAATTAAAAATCAATTAAATAAGATAATTATAGATTCAGCATAAGAACCCAATTCTTTTCATGTATCACAACTTTTTTTTAACTTGTCTCGCTTTTATTTATCGCTGATAATATTCTCTCGCTGATAAGATTCTTATATCATGCTAGAAATACAGAGTGTATATTTGATCCTTTTCTTTTTGACAGAAAATATTAAAATTTATTTAGTTAAACTTCGCAAACGAGTCACACTGAAAGAAGAGAAACTGTATTAAAAAGACGTGATTGTGTATACGCGAGTATAAAAAAAAAGAAAAAATATGAATCATTCCCACATCCCTCGTAAAACGAGTCACGTGCACGCGTGTACCATATATACAATCGGTCGTAACGTGCAGTAGTCCGGCGATCCGGAAATTGAATCTGGCAATAGACTGCCTGTGCGAGTAATTTTTCCTCCTGCTCGTGTTGTGACACTAGCTCTTCAGATATATTTACACGAACAATTTTTTACATTCTTTCCATACACTGTCATTACCGGTAGCATTATTTCGGCAAATAATTTATCAATGTTAATCAATTGTCGCTCACATACAATAATATATGTATAATAATCGCCTGAAAAATCAAACAATTTCTGTAAACATAGATTTTATTAAAAAATTTTTTGTTGGTAAATAAATGATTAATATATATAAAATAAATTTACTAATAATTTAAATCGGATAATCACAACAATGTGAAAAAACGATGTAACAACAACTAAAGCTTATTTTGTAAAGAATTTACAATAGATTATAGGAAAAAAATAATAACTTTTTTTATTCTTTGTTCATTTGATGACTAGCTCAGATAAAGAGAGTAAAACCATGATAATAAAAAGTACATTAGCACACAGGTAATTATAGTGTGAAGGAGGAAGAATAAAAGAATAAGAACAGATAACTGTGAAATTCAAGCGCACAGGTACGCATTCTAAAGAAATGTACATCAAAGTACCATTGGGATTCTTCCCTGGGGACGAAAAGTGTGAAAATCCAGAAATACTATTTTACACCTTTAGAAAAGACTCTCTAGAGATATACAGGGGTTAGTCGACTTCCTTTTAAATCGACATGGAATTAATCTAAAATTAATCTGAAATTAACTATTGTATAACCAAGGATTAAGCTATTATGTTCCTAAATAGTTAACTTAAAAATATAACGCTTCTTACGCTTTTTATATAAGAAATATTCCAATAGATGTAAAGCAATGAAAATTAATGACAACTAATTTGACAACTAAAATATATAAAGAGACAATGCTTCTTAAATTAATAAATCATAATTGAAGAAAGAGTTTTATACAGTCTTTAAAATTAGATTTAATTAAAAAATAATCAAGTAAGATATTTAAGATTTGAATTTAAGAATAATATTTCTTCAGTAGGCTGTAATTTAACAAATCAAAATACATTTAAAAAATGTAATTGTTTTATGTAATATGGAAAATGTATCTATATTCAGCTACCGCGTAATTAAGATACATTAATTTAATATATCTAAAAATGTATATAATTACTATTAAATAAAATTTATATTAATTATAACAAAAACAATCGTCTTTCCGCGACATATAATTGTAATGTCTCTTCCGACTAATCGGATTTTCTGGATATTTTCCCTCTTCAGTATACAATTGAGTATCAAGTCGTAACGATTAAGCTACTATTTTCTTGGCGGCACGCCCATCGTTTCCTTTGAACTTACAGCTTTCTAGCTCAAAGTGTAACAATTTCGTCTGGAATATACGTGCTGTGCACACGGTAACTTCTTTCACACTGTCAACTGACTTAATGAAAATATCTACTGGTAGGAATACAGAATGTAATGATTAAAAATTTAACTTACAAAGTAATTAATTACACAAATGCTTTTTTTTAAACAATTATAGAATTATTAATAGTTCTGATTGATCGTGATAATGAATATTAGTAGTTAATGATCTACTACAAATTGCAAATTCCAGAACGGTCGTCTCTGAGCTCACGTTAGCTTTGTTTAAACAGAAAAGAGTACGATTTAAAAATTCATAGGAAAACAGTCCGTGTGAGCGCACGAATAGCTCGGCTCTCACATATCCGCCATAAAACGGATCGCGTGTACCTATAGGATAGAAAGCATACTTCGACCGCCGGTCACGGTTCATCGTTGATCCGGAAATTGGATCTGCCAATAAACTAGTTGTGCAAATAATTTTTCTTCTTTTTCCCCTGTGGCGTCAATCAGAATTGTTCGTCCCGCGCGTGCATTCATGCGCTGACAATTCACGCTTTCTCATTTTGCGTGTCCCTAGAAACAATTTTCTTCCCCTCATCTCGCAATTTCCATGGGAATAAAATAATTCGAAGAATATGTCAGTAACAACTTAACATACGTTCTAAATGTGTACAATTTTAGAATTGTTAGTTAATTTCCAATATTAATGCAAACTTATATGACAACTGACATGAAAAAAAAGTTGAAATAATTTATATGGAAATAGCGTGGCGCCCAAAAGACACGCAAGTTGATGCACGCGAGTTTTTAAAAGTAAAAGTTTTTTACTAATTTATCATAAAAATGCATGTTTTTGAAGTTCCAATGTACGAGAGACAGACATTACAGTCATTTATCTACGTGATAAATTTGTACAATAAATATATCAATTACTGACTAGACAAAATGTTGTACTGTAACATATCTCCATTTTTTCAAGACTTATTTTTTAATTAGGTCACAGTCAATTTTACCTTGTAAAATTGATTAAATACTGTTTTATAAATGTATTAATGTTCTAAATTCCAAAGCAATCTATTCTTACTATAAAAGAATCATTTATTCTCATTTATTATTAATTTAACATATATATTTAAATAAATAAAAAATTAAAGAAAGAAATATATTGTATTATTAGATATTTCGTAGTATTATTACATATAT
Source organism: Trachymyrmex septentrionalis (assembly GCF_001594115.1). Taxonomy (NCBI): domain Eukaryota; kingdom Metazoa; phylum Arthropoda; class Insecta; order Hymenoptera; family Formicidae; genus Trachymyrmex; species Trachymyrmex septentrionalis. Next base: position 2,964,750 of record NW_017305180.1, read on the forward strand.
ACATCAATTGAATGATTATTCACAATGTCCAAACAGAAATAACTTTATTAATTTTCATAAAAATAGATAATAGAGAAGAAGTGAATAAAAACGTCGAAATTGTAATATTCATTTTTCTGATATGATTCATATTAACGTTATTATTGACTTACTGATGTAATTAATAACTCGAAAATTAGCAAAGTTTAAAAAAAAAATACAATTAATTGTGATTAAATTAAAGATAAACGCAATTGCTATATTCTATTTGTTGCAGTAGAATCTAAATTTTATGTCGTATATAGTAGAAATTTAATATATGTTATATGCGATAAATTGCAATTAACATAAAAGATAAATATATATTTTTGAAATAATAACTTTGTTTCAATTCAATTTAATTTAATCTTAATTTATAATAAGAAATCAGCATTTTCTTAGTCGTATTACTAATTACCCAACATTCTCAATCTAGAACAAAGTTTGCGCTTACGCAGATAATTCCTCTTAAGGAATTATCTACACAAGAAATGTTCTCTCTGTTTTTCTTCTCAGCAGGTGCATTCAATCCTTCTAAGTGTTATAGTTCGAGAAACCTGCCTTTAGTTCAAGAAACTTATGTCAATAGACAGCTCAAAATGAAACGAGCGAAGCGCGAGCTCGACTATTAAACGAGACGGAAGAAAAGGGGAAGAAGATCGAAAAAAAAGAAGAAAAATCGCCTTCTCACTTTCTGACTTTCGGAAGACGTGAGGAGAGATCAAGCCCTCGTTGTGTCGTGTCTGCAATGAATTACTTCTCATAAAGCAACTCTTTAGTACCTGCTATTCTAGTGGCTGTTCGTCTCTCCTCAGGGAACGGAGAGGTTTCCTTGCGCAAATAACAAATCGCCGCGTTTCTTTCTCCAGTTTTGAAAAGTGCTGCCAACGAGGAGTTTCGGCTTCTCTGGAAGGGACATCAAATGTCAGCGGAAGAAAAAGGCGCAGCGAAGGAGAAACAGACGGGTAAGTTTCTTTTTATTTTTGCGGGGAACAGAGCGAAAAGATTGAGCTCTTACGTGTCACATGTCACACCCTCGACGAATTACATCTCGTAAAGTAACGTTACCACGCCGCGCCCTCCTCATCTTCCACCTCTTGCCATTGTTTCCGGCACCCTCTCTAAGAAAATACTTCCTTTATTTTGAAGAAATCCGAGCAATAAGGGAACCACAAGAGCTTCAAGTTGCTCCAGGTTTTTATGAGACAGGGACTTAAATGCCGACTGTGCCGAATTCAACGCCCCTTACTGTTCCGACGATAATGAAAAAAGACGTTGCTGCCGCAGAAGGCAACGAAATGAAACGTTGACCTAAACAAGTGCTATAATTTCTTATAATTTGTTTTTATCGATTTAAATATTTGTTTTTGGAATTATTGCGTTTTATAATAATTCTGTAATAATAATTTTGGATAATAAATCACGTAGAAAATAAATATTATACATAAATAAAATTAAAATAATTGTATAGCAATAATTATAATTATACAATTAATGTTGCGACGATATTTTATCTTAAAAAATTTTATCACTTTCATCGAATTGTCAAATTCGGATTGTTACATTATTCGAACACATCGATTATTCAGACAAAAAGAGTAATATTCATCTGTTGTTATACCCGCAAAAATTTTTAATAAACATAATTTAAATAATAAAATTTTAAATAAACATTTAAATAAAAATGAAAATAGGACATGCTTTAAACAAATAATATAAACATATAAAAGTATAATAACCACATTGTTTTAATATAAATTAAAAGTTTTTATTTACATATTCAGATATTCAAATATCGATTGAGAGATTCAATATTAAGATAATCGGAATAATTGTGTTTTTATTGTAGTGTGTTAGTTATTGTAATTATGTTTTATTTAATCATTTTATTTGTATAATATATCACAAAAGAAAACTATTAATTGGAAACATTTTGAAGATTAGATGTTAATTTTCAATCAATTTCAAATAAATAAATGTTTAATTAAAAACAGAATTATCAAAATATTTCGTAGTAACAAATAATTTGTAATAAAATTTTTTTTAGAAAAGATAAAGTTATTTAATGATGTTTTATGTAACAGTAAAATTCTTTTCTAACGTAGGATATTAATATTTTTTATACATAATTAAATAGAACTTTGATATTTCAGTAGTTGAAATAATTAGATCTATTTGCTTCTATCCAAACTAACATATATGATTACAAGAAATTGTAATTTTAAAATTACAGCGAATGACAGATTAAAGTGTACAAGAACGTTGCGTATTAAAACAATCGGTTTAAAATTAGAGTAAAATCTCGAAAACAAAGACACATATAATTTTATATCTTTATTCCTTTGCATCACAAAGAATAATTATATTTCTGCGCTCGTTTATAGCGCAAAGATAGCATAATATCGTCGCTCCATTAAATTATTCATTTCCTGCAAAGAGAAGCAGTACACAGAAAATTAATTTATGAAATATATACAGCTACCTCATTATGTCGTCTAATATTATTGCACTCCGATGTTGTAAATTGAGAGAAAATATAATATTTTCCTTCGTAAACAAACATTATCTGTAGCTACAAATATTACCAAACCTTAGAAACTTTCAGTTACGTCGCGTAATAACTTTTACTTACTTTGCTGTAATAAAGTTAAGGAACGAAATGTCCATTTTGCGATACTATCGATCAAAGTATTATTTAACTAAATAGTATATTATATTGATAAAAAATGCAATATTTTCTAAAACTTGTTAGAAGATTATATGTTCCATATGTATCTGAATTTTTTTGTAAAAACTTTAGATTAAATTATGTATAAAAATTTACTTCAATTAATTTGAAAACAATTAGAAATTAATATGTCAAATTCATCAAAAACGGCAGATTCATTTTTCCAATTTCTGTATATTAAATTTTCACTATATTAAAAAAGTAATTGGCTTTAAAATAATTGGCTTTAAAAATTGTAATAAATATTTAATGATCATATAATGCAAGAAATATCATTACGCATATAATTCGTTATATCATAAAATCACCCTTTTGAAAAAATAAGAATTTGCAATCAAATTTTGAAACTATTACGAATATCCGGCACACAAAAATAGTATAATTGAGATGTAAATCGCAGATGAAAGTGATTTAATTTGTTTCGAAAGAGAGAATACTATGAATTCTTAATTAAGTCGATACGCAATTGCCGCCCTCTTGGCAGTCCATACCGACTGGCTTCAGCTCATTGAGACACTGCGTAATATATTGAAACTTGGCCAGACTTCAACTACGAGTGATTGGGACGAAGGTAGCAGCGTTATAATAGCAACGGTTGCGTTCTCTCGACCCATTTTGGATCGGTGTGCAAATAAGTGAAAAAGAGATAGGAACAGGAGAGAGAGAGAGAGAGAGAGAGAGAAAGCGAGAGAGAGAAAATTTTGATGAAAACGACGCAGGTACCATTCCACGAACGATAAAAACGCATTGAAATAAAAAAGGACAGAGCGAACTGTCTGGTTCGTTCGAGGGCGATTGTGCGAATGCCGTGAAGCGTTTATATTTCAAATTTTACAGCGGCATCGCATGACGTTTCGAAAATACAAATTTCGGCCTCTCGCTTGGTCGACATGCAGGGTTTCTCTCTCCGCTGAAAATCTCGCGCACTCACTAAATGTAAATCCATAGAAAAATAATAACGTCGCGTAAACATCTCTCCATACTTCGTGTGAGCAAAAAGGGAAATATACGTTTTGTACATTTGCAGCATTATGCAATTGAATGTAAAATCAGCGCGTATTGAATATACCAAGAATCACTATTCAATTAATAAAAATTTAGGTATTATATTTATTTTAAAAAATATACAAATTATTGAAAGTTTATGTGTAAATGTTTCGTTTTTCATATATGATTTATTCATATTTTATTATCGTATCTCTTCATTATAGTAATAATATAATAGATTCAATAAAAAGATTACATAATTTCTTTAAATTTTTCTTAATTCGATATATTTAATATATTTAGTTACCAATACATAAAAGAATTTTTCTTTGAAATGATTGATATTGTTTTATATTTCAATAAATGTTTATACAAATTCCAGTAATAGAAATACTGTTTGAGATATGTCTCTCTCTCTCTCTCTCTCAAAAAATATTACTTACGCGAAAAAATATACTTTCATTTGCGCCTTAAATATCCTAAAATATCTTTGATGTCTAATACCAATATCCGCAAAATGACGTACGTATGTTGCAATCGGTTTGATATCAGTTCTGTAGTTCGCTTTTGTCAGCTTGCACACGAACCGCAAACGCGATTCACGCTTGTACACTTGCGAGAAGTTCCATTCGAGATGGCCGCACGAGTAAATGCCTTTCTGTCGCACAACATCGAAACGATGAAATCGGGGGAATTTCTATTTTCTTCAGTTCTGGTGTTGGTTGCACCATGTTTACGAGATCTGTCGAAAGAAAAAGGAAGTGGTCGGCAGAGTAAAGTGCTGCTAACTCTCACAGAATAGGGTAAAAAGATTAGTTTTATGCAGCCTGATTTTTATACGAAATGCATCGTGCAATTGATGTGCGACAATGGGATTTTCAAATATTTTAAAAATATAATTATTCCATTTGTAAGTGAAAAATCGAAGAAAAGCAGTATCTTATCACGTTTTATAATAAAGAAAATTATCATTACTTATATTTTATTTATACATTATCTGATCAATTGATAAAATTCAATTTGATTTTCTCGAAAATTGAATCAACTATCCTTTTCTAATATCTTTTTAAAATATTAGCAGCCATAAATTAATAAAATTAAAACTTTGACATGAGTGCCGTTTTTATAATATATGAAATATACCCTCAGAAATTATGTACACTCATTAGATTTTTGTATACAGATTAACTTTGGAAGAAAAGTATACAAGTATAGCTTCAGTAAAAGTATTAAAAAAAAATAGGTGTTGTAGCTTAAAAGATCTGGATATGTTTCATGTTTACGCTAAGATGGTAATTTGACACTTGGCTACTCAGTGCAACGCTGTTTGAAGGTAAGGAGAAGAGAGACATATATCTCACAGATTCTAAAGTCTAAACATATTCCCTGTGAAAGAGCGGAAGGGAATAGACGAGGACAAAACGAACGACTTCTCAATGTGGTGGTGTTACGCGTTTCTCGCGTTTCGAGTGACTCAACTGCAGTGTCTCTCGACTAAAATAGTAAGGCTAACTGCATATAATAAATAGGGTGGGTTAGATGCATCATGGAGTTCGCACAATTCTAAACTATCGGATTATTGTGAAGATATAGACATTACAACTAATTTATTAAAAATAATTGCGATATAAACAAAGCGTAAGAAAAATACTCGCGTCAAGTCAATACAATAATTAAACTATAACAAAATATCTCATTGTGCATATATCTCGTATAATATAAAAAAGTGTTAAATGTTTCTTAAAATAATATGATGTCAATTTGAGAAATGCGATTTCTGAATGCGAACTTTAATATCATCATTTTTGAATAAATAAATATTACTCGATATAACGTGGAAAGCAAATAAAAACCATAAAAGATAGAAATAACTAGTTGAAGTTAACAGAATTGTAAATAGAATAAAATGTAATAATAAAACAATATTAAGATAATAATAAGTGTAGATAATTATAAAATATATTATAGAAACCAATCTCAATGACTTAACATTCAAATATATAATATAATCGTGACTGAGTGACTTTAAGTCGTAAAATTTGTTTCATTACTTATAGTTATTCATATGTTAAAAAGTTATAAACAAATAAAATTGAAAATATATGTTTAACTTTAAAATCTTAACTTTATTTAGTATAAATACTTCAACATTTGCATATTTACATACTTAGGCGGGAGAGAAGGATTCCCTCTTACTTCACTTCCATCACGAAAAAAATATAACTTAACCCAAATCAAATTTTAGTTATAAATTATAAATTGCTTCGCATGACAAATGGAAAACCCATGTAAAACAGTACAATTCTAAACTTCGTTCCCCCTACCAGCGAGGAAGGAAAGTAAAACGATACTTATTTTGCGTGGAAAGTTGTAACAAATCTATATAAGGAACCTCGCTTCGCATTGTAAAGTGTATATGTGGACGTAGTAAATTTTGCTTCCCCTACGAGAGGCTCTACTACCAAGAAATTAGACACATAGATTTGGGTTGAACCCCTCACTTTGTATGGGTTTTCAATTTTCCACGCAAAGTGAGGTTCAACATAAATATCTAGTTTGTTGGTAGTAGAGCTTCCTATAAGGAAGGGGAGAGGGGAAGAATCCACTGTATTCACGCAAACACAATACAAAGCAAGGTTCTACAAGGATTTGTAACGTTCCACGCGAAAATATATATAGTGTTACAATAAAATATCAGAGAAAATATTTAACTTTCTAAAAGTTATATTAGTTATTAACTTTAAATGTTTATAATTTTTTAATAAACAATGAGAGATGGCTAAAACTTTCTGAAGATTCGGAGTCAAGACCTTGATAACATAGGTCAAAAACAAAATTATTGAGGCTGATTCTATATTATCCAATCCTAAAATTATCATCCAATCCTAAAAAAAGATATTTTAAATAAAAATATTTTAAATAACAAATGTATGTATACATAAAAAATGCATTTATATCAATCTGTTAACTTCAGAATGTAACTTCACTTGCCATGGTGAAGTATCCGTAAAAATTTATGTGCACACCATTTCTCTTCATTGGCATTTTATTGGGATTTTATTCTGGTCGGAAATACAACAGTAAACGACGTCGATCCGGTCGGACTGTGACATTAAGCTGCTTCTATTCTCTATTCCATGTGCAAATGAATGCAAATACGAAGGAAGCGGTTGCGCGAACTTGTCCAATGGAGCTGTACTGAACTTGGCCGTATATCTCCAAAATACCAACTTCAAAAGTTACGGATATCGGAAATGTTTTAAAGCGTTACGAGATACTGAGCAAATTTATATTCACTTTTGCATACACCTACAATTTTATCGTATTAAATTCTAATGCTCAATTAGTTTAACTTTTAAAAGATTTTCGTGTAATAAAAACATTATTATCCTCTTTAAAATTAAATACTTAAAATTTAATTTTCATTAGTTTTATTAAATAGACTTAATTAGTTAAAAAATAAACATAGAATACACTTTATGGAAAAATATTAGCGTTCTTACAAAAAATATATATTTTGTAAAAATCTTAAATATTATAAAAGCGCTTTAAATATGCAAATCATCTAAATACGCGATTAAAAACTACGCTACTTTCAAAATATTTTATAGATATATATATAAAAAGTAACTAACAAACTCTTCACCATCACTTACGGAAATATCAAATGCAATATTTATTATATTTTTGTTGCAGTCGTTATTCGAACCATCGGACACTACGATCACGGGATGATGTATGGTAGAGGAATAAAAAACGGAGCGATAAAAATGTGCAATGGAATATCAACGTCGCTATATGAATTATATGACGCCATGTGACGCGTATATCATATACTATTCACTCATTGAATATCTTGTATAATTCAATATTTTTTCTCATTTATTAAACGAATGCCTATTTACTGAGTTTATACGCGTTGCATATTTTTCAGTTATATGATAAAATGCATTTTAATAAAACGGATCTCATCAGCTTCTGATATGTCAAATTATTTCAAGACAGTTTTTGCAAAACAGTATTGACAGATCGCCGATCAAAATAAAAATTCGCTCAAAATAAATAGTCTTCAATTACATTAATGCCTGTGAGTTAAAGTAAATGTTACACATTTAAATAAAATATTTTAATTATTATTCTACTTTCATGCGAAAATCGCATGTTTAAAAAATTTAAGAAAGTAACTTTGTAAATATATATATATATATATATTGTTTAAGAAAAACATTGGGCAGCATTATGATTAAAATGTAAGAAAGTTAGAAAACAATAATTTAAAATAAATTTATGAACCTATATATTATTATTAATGAGAACGCGAGCACCGAATTCAGTTTCTGTACCAAATACAAGAAATATTTTAGTACACAACTCAAAATTTAGTTTAGTTTGTTGCATTAAATACAAAATCATTGAATTCACGTTTCTACTTTCAAAGACTATTGTTGTAAAGTAATATTGCAGTTACAAAGTAATTCGCTTTTATAGTGTTGCTTTAGAAAACGAGGCATCGTCATCGCCACAGGCCGTCGCTACGATTGTATTATTGCCGATCATAAAACGTCGATACCAGCGCACTTCACAGGTATAAAACAACGCGCGAACTGTCGCGAATGGGAAAACGTAACATGAAAGTTTTACTTTACTTCTCGCCTGCACGTCCCCGTCCGCTTTCCCATCTTGCATTCTCGACACGTTGGTTGAAAGAGGGGTTAGCGCCTCTTGACTGGACTATTAAATCCCTCCTGACGTTACAAAACTGTCAACCCCTGTTCGTCAGACACGTCCACCCTCTTTTCCAATGCGATGGCACCGGGGGCGTGACGAGGAAGGGCAAATCGCTCGTTAATGTCATAAGATCATTATCTTGTCGCGTTAACGAATTTCAAGTAGTTACATTCTCGAAGAATGGCTGTCATCGTAATTAGCCGTCAAATGTAATTCTTTTTGTCAGAAATTATCCTTACGTTGCAAAAAATTTCAATAAAGAAGTTACTTTAAAAAGAATAGATCGAAAAGAAATAATTCACATCGCAAAAAAATATATATTTAACTTAATATTAAATATTTCTTTTCACGATAAAATTTTAAATTTCAGATTTAAATCAATTCAAATTATTTGAAAAATAATTATAATATAATTTTCTCCCAAATTGTAATATATTGATTTAAAACAATTGTAATACAAAATTTATGTATATCTTATTGTTTTAAGCTTTAAATTTTACTAAAAATTCATTAAATTAAAGAAAGATAGAGTATTTCTGCAATAATTATTTTAGGATATTACAAACTAACGTAATATTACATGTATTTTCTACATGTAAACACGATTCAATCAAGAAAGTACTCAACCTCGTCGCTCTCGACTCGATTGCGATACACTCGCAATGAGATTGCGCCACTAAAGGTAGGCATTTGCTCATAAATTTCATGCAGCCCGTATTATTATCATTACTAAATTTACTATTAATAAGTTCAAACAATCAATAACATTTGCAGCGAAAGTAAAAAAAAGATAGCTTTCAATTAACTTTGTTCGAATAAAGCTCAGTCGTTGACATTATTAAATGTTACTTTAATTGTTTAATTGCATCCTGCTAATTATATAAATGCTTGTTATTAACGCTCAACGATCTTCCCAAGTATCATGTGTACTTAGGCGAAAGCCACTATGTTAGTGGATGCTTAAGATCCAATTATTGTTAGAAAGTTTGAGAGACGCAATAATTCGCAGCATACATATTGTATTCCAACTGAGTTTAATGGAAAACTAATGTTGAATCACGATGGAATTAAAGACATTTACGTTAGCCGTCATATTTGTTTACAACTTTTACTATCATTAATATAAATCAACGGTAAATCTCAACGGTAATGAATAATATTCTATGAAACACGATTAATAAGCTTCACGAACTGTAATGTAAAGGCAATAGCAAACAAAGTAAAGTAAATTAATAAACAATTATTGCAAAACTACACATGAGATAAAGAAATTTTATCAAGTATAGTTATTATATGCAATATAATAATAACTTTATAATATCATTGTAATTATTTTGGTATAAATATGTACGTCTATAAGACTTCTTGTAATGCAAATGATTGTTCTACTTGTTTTCCATTGCACGTTAACGTAAAATTTAAATATACACATAGATAGTAAGAAATAAGACAAATATTAAATCGATCACATTTTTTCGTTATCCATCATCTATATTGTTCTCACGACTGTTTCGTATCATATGCTTGATTGTATTCTGCTTCTCTCTTTCTGCACGCGTTAGCACAGATTTACTCGTTAACGAAACTCAATCTTGCCATCCACCCCTCAATCCCCTTTTCACTTTCACATCATGACAATCTGTGTGAGCCATAAAAATGTCGGTCCATTCGATACGATGATATATTCTTACAAACGATCGCTTATTCTCTTGAAGTATGTATGTATGTAGCTTATTATGTATTGGAGGATACATATGTACAAAATTGTGTCAAGATGGCTATACTTCGCAACATCAAATTTTGTGTAGTGTTAAAATAACTTTTACTTAAGAAGAATTTGATTGTGCATTATCTTTTTTCCTCGTCTTTTTTATGTTCTATGAGATATGTCTTAACAATTCTAAACTAAAATCTATTTAATATTTATTAACACTCGTAGATGTTATGCAATAGTATAGAATATAGACAAAGAAAAATAAATTACAAAAACAATTATTTTATCCTTTTTGTAATTTTATATCCAATTTGATATTCATTTCGTGAGAATGAAAAATAGAGTTATATTTTCATTTAGCTGAATTCGAATATCTAAACTTTTCTAAAATAATTTCACGCAATACGCGATAAGTTAATTTGCATAAATAAATGATAAATATGCATATTCAAAAAATGGAGCTTGCTAATTCCATCTCTTTTCGCATTTTCTTGATAAATAGATGTATTAATTATAATGCATAGGATGCTTAACACAGCTTCGACAGCTGCGTGTACTTTTGATCTGTGACAACGTTTGACGTGCGTTCACGACCAAGTCGATTGCTCTTGCCATCCAATTGGCATGACAGTATTTTTCCAGCTTTCATGTATGAGCTTCCAATCAAACAATCCTCGTATGCGTACCGCCCATTGTTTTCGAAATTTTTCTGCCGCTTTTAACGAATGGCCAGTTAGTCCGGCAGATAAAACAGAAGCACGTACGTGGATGAGCTTGATAAAACTAATGATTTACGAAGCACGGGCGAGATCACGCTTTCCCTCTTATTTTCATTTGACGGCAAAAATAATAGAGCTAAATGCAAATTTATAAAACAGCGCACGGTTATTAAATCCTTTAGCGTTGATTAGACTTTAAACAGAAGCTGCGCGAGAAAATCTTTATATTTTCACTCACCCATTTGCAGGATAGTTAAAATTTTCATCGTAGTATAAACAATATTCGAGATGGAGTGACTTACCTGTAACATAAAAAAGGTTTGATATATAATATACGAACAAATAAAAAATGCATTTATATATCATATATGTATGAATACATTTAGCAAATAAAAATAAAAAGAAAGTTAAAAATATGAAAGATTGAAACTGTACATAAAAAAAATGGTTTTGCTGAAATATTAAAAAATTTAGCTATATGTAGATCTAAAAATAATTTCGTTGGACAAATTGAAAATATAATTATGCAGGATGCTCAGACTGGTTACTAGAATGTTAAAACTTTTTACAGTCTTGTTACCGCTTATATAGAACTTAAAGAGTACTATTATACATTATTATATACTATTATACATTAATAATTGAACAAAATTATTTTCAGAATTGTGCTAAATTTTTAGATACTTTTCAAATTATCTAATCATTTTTCTTAACCAATTATTTATTAATGTGATTAAAACAGCAAGGTATGCAAATAAGATCTTTTTATTGTTATAGCACAGGTGCCGCGTTGTTTCCGTGAACCATCATTTTCTAAGTAAAACAATAGGTTTCTTTCTCCCCTCGTTCCTACTTGCAAGTGGATTTGTACGGCACTGTCATATCCAATTCGCGTGTTTGCCGCTCGTGAAGGCGTTCAATCCGTCTATGAAAGTGCTCTCGACGTTTCATGGGCAACATAGTGACTATGTAGCATGGCGGAATTAGGGGACTAAGGTAGCAATCGCGGATTTTTATAGCCCTACCGATTTACCATACCACGAAAGTATCCAAAGAGACTAATTTGCGGTTTCTTGAATTGCATGTCGGCGAGCTCTTTTCGCGGGGGCCAACGTTCTTGCTACAGGCGATTTTAAAATAATGGATCTTTTCTAGTTTAAAGATGATAATCTCGAGATAAAGAGTCTGTGCGAAAGATTCGTAAATCCAGAAATAAATTAAATTTTTGCGCTTTAAATTCGAATAGAGATCTTCAATCAAAAAACAAATAACTCCAAATGTTTGTGAAATTAAAAATCTCTAAATGATAATTAGTGAGGCAAAAATTTATAGAATCATGACACAAAGAAAATATTAAAAAACATACACGGCAATTCTAAATGTATGCCTACTAGCTGTTGATAAATAAAAATTCGGTTAAACGTTAATTTTCTCTTTTCAGTCTCTTTTTTAATGTCTTGAATCTTTAAATAATTTGAAATCAACACAATTCGAGGCTATGACAATTAATATTTTTATCATAAAAGATCTTAACACTTTAGATAGCTTCAACGCTTTTTAATTAACGTACAACTGAAACGACGAAGTGTAATATGACGCTCCGAAATGTTCAAAGTATCGGCTCATTGCCGAAGAGCCACGGAGAACCATGACGAAGCAAAGGCATAGCGAGCAATAATGACAAACAGGATGAAAGGCAGAGGCAAAGGATCGTAGGACATCGCGTGCTTTCCAGTTGAGAGTGAGGAAGAATGGAAGGTGCAGACAATATGGTGTATATCTGCAACACTGAGTCGCTGAAAGAGAAACGGGGAGTGCGGTCGTGTTCTCTTGCTTCTGTACATTACTTCACGTACATTGCTCTTCGTTTTCCTGTGTTGTCCTCTTTCATCTCTTCTCTCTTCCTCACCCAACGTCTCTGGATTCTTCACCGAGGCTTTGTTACGTTATTTATTCGTTTAATTAACTCTCTATCCTTCCCCTGCTCGCTCTTTGCAGATTTTAACACCGGCGAGACACGCGACACTGTCTGCCAGGATTAAATCCGGTCGCGATTCATTTGTGACGTTACGATAAAAGAAAATCGCACGCCTGTTCGTTGGAATGTTTATTTATTAAAAACGCTGCAACTTGCAACTGGGGTAATTTTATCTGATGCTGCTATATTTTCGCGACAATTTTCCTAATTATCTTGCAGCTCTTTCTTTGTTACTTCCATTTTAATGGATAAGATATGTTCAATACAATGTATTAAGTGCATTGAAAGCATTTAAAATAAAAACACATTAAATCAATTAATGACATCATTTTTTTCTTTCTAATGTGAAAATAGTGAAGTAATTATCATAGAATATTTATATGAACCGTCCCATAATATGATCGTACAGATTTGTATATAAAAAATAAAGATTTCAATATTATACAATATATATATATATATA
>NW_017305180.1:2978184-3002160 GCF_001594115.1 Trachymyrmex septentrionalis
TCAGTACCGTACTTATAGCTAAACATTATTGCCATGTATAATGTACTATCATATTCAACGAAATGAAATGCAACAATTATATTCGATACAATTGAAGGGCTTATTACAACAATGGGCATAATTACTCGTGACGTATCCGAACATGTAATATTGATAGAAATGGATGAATGACAGAGCCTCTATTCACGCTTTAGAAATTTTTACAAAATATAGGTTAGCCCATTTCATATAAGCCTATTTCGTATAAGCCCTTCAAATATTATCGATGACTGCGCAAAGATATTCAGTTACTTATAGTAGCTGTTTATTTTTTTCTGCCCTTTTAATTATAGATAAGTATATAATTATAGTGTATAAAGTCACAATTTACTTTCTGTTAAATCTGGATCGTCAGCAAGTCAAAAAAAATTGCTCAATAAAATCGCCGTCCTCTATTACTTTTCACCCGGTTGCCGTATCATTGCCGCCAGAGGTGACGATTAACCCGAAGTAAACAACCGCCCAATAACATGCTAATGTGAACGGGTTCCCGGATTGAGCGTAGGTGAAGTCGATGTCAACGGATAGGGTAGAATTCGAAGGGACTCTTGGTAGGGGTTGGAAGGGTAGAATTCGAAGGTAGAATTTGATACTATCGCGGTCTGCGACCCAACCGCATTATTAGCCCATCGAATAAATTTCACACCGATACTCACGAAACGTGCCGTCGGTTAGAAACAGACTGCTCACGTATGATATTCCAAAAAATATCACACTCCACCGCACAAAAGTATTAATCTCATACATATCATTCAATGGAAATATTACAAAACGGTTATGGAAACTAATAATACGAATATACTATTCGATTTAGATAGAATAGACCTTACGAAGGAAAAGAAAATCTTTCTAAAAAAATATTTAATTTATAACTATTAAAGCTAAGATTTTACAAATATAATAAATATAAATAGACACTAAAATCTTATTTCTTGATTATACAATAAATACTCAACATATTCTTATTACGAAATAAATTAGAAATTTATTACCAAGATAATATACATTTTTTAAAGATCCGGAAAAAAATTAATCTGTATTATAATTTAAAAAAAAATTAAACTCTTAATTCGTGAAAAATTATAACTTTATTTTTTATTATTGGCATATAATAATTATATAGTTTAATACTTTTTTACAAGTTTTTAATTTGTATGCAATCAATATTGGTTGCCAACTTTTATCTATATATTATATACCCATACAGTATTGAATAAAGACTATGAAAAGATTTTATTAACCACATACATAACACATATTAATCATTTATAATATCCGCATTAAATATCACAAAAAGAGTGATTAAATTAATCTTCGTATAGCTCTACTTATTGAGCATCGTATTTGTGAGTTATCGTAAAATCTGCTACAATGGCTTTGTAAAGAACGGCAAGTGAGATGGAAGCGAATCGAAGAGATCTAATAGCGCAGCTTCAGGAAATACTTCCTAACTGGATTACAGACATTCCTCTACATTTCTCATCGAATCAACCGATACACAGTAAGACACCTGGCAGTTAAGGAAAATGAAAAATTACTTCGTAACTTAGTTTTCGCTAAGTGGTCGGAGTGGACTTTCGTGTAGCTGCTTTCTGTAGGAAGACGGATCTAAAACAAAAGGATAAGTTCTAGAAAATACCAAACCATGAAGTGCCTCCCTTCTAAAGCCAGTTGCTTATCTCGACCGAGGAAAAAGAAGTACCAAAACAATGGCTCATTTTATCCCTATATAATTTTTGATTACAGACTAAAGTTATTTACAATTATCAAATAAATAATCAAAATGCAAAATGAATAACAAAATGAATATGCAAATAGTATATTTTCCATGTTAAATTAATAAAAAGTTAAATACGTAAATAATGCATACAACAAATTCCATAATTTATATTAAAGATAAATCGATTTCTTCGTAATTATGTCAACCGTAACATTCCCCGGGTTAACTGTGTGTGGGTAAATAATATATGGCAAAGATGTAATCGGAAAATATTATTCGTACGAACCGATTATTCATGATTACGTTAATGATGTGTTATATCATTACAAGAACGCGAATAGCTCGATAGGTCGGAAAGCTTACGCGCGATCGATCATTCTCGTGTTGCATGGGCACAGTGCTAATCGAGATAAATTACGTGATAGTCATTATCACCAGACCTCGTTTAACTTGACCAGTAATATTTTGGGAAATGTTTAAAATAAAATTTGGATATGTTTTCAATAATTCAATATAACATAAGTTGTGTTGCATGCGACGTGAAAAATTATAAAAAATACACAAAGCTTAACAAATCAATACATGCAAATTATTCTAAATCCACAAACCCGCAAACTCTCTCTTTTCAATTGAAAGTATTAAAAATTAAAACAAAATATAAAATTTTAATATCGAGGTTTTCATAGTAGAAAAAATCATTTAATATTTGATAAATTAAGGCACACGCATTTTGCATAAGTATAAAAAGATAACTTTCTAGATTTTACTCAGTTGAATTTCTTTTTGTATAATAGAAATCCAAAAAAGTGTACTTTTATCAAAATAATAAAGTAATAATGTAATTATTTAATATTTGATAAATTAAGATGATGGTAAATTAAAATTAAGAACATACTCTATATACGAATGTAGAAAACTAATTTAATTTTCTCCAGATTTCACTCAGCTTAATTTAACTCATGTAACAGAGAAAGAGAGAGAAGAAGGAGGGGGACAGAGAGAAATTTGTAGTAAATATAAAATTAATTCTCCAGAACTGACGCCAAAATTTGTAGCACGGTTACTGATGCTAGATCTATGACACACATTTCATTTATATTGACTAAAAGACAATAATTAATATCAAAAAACCAAAATGACAGAACTCGTACAAAAAAGAATAAATATTAAGTTTATGTTAACAACATTAATTTAAATTTGCAGATCTAACATAAAGAATATAATTGAATGACAACAGACTCACCGTCAACTCTAGAAAATTAAATTGCAAAAATATTTATTGTCAAAAAATTTACATTTACATATCAAGTTTCCTTCACATTAATTATACAGCCAAGTTTAAAAAACCAAATTGTCATAGAATTAAATTCGCGTAAATTAGACGTGGCCTAATTTCGTAGCGGATAGATTACATCCAAAACGGACGTTGAAGTAGGCGATAAGAATCCTTTCGTGCAAGTGGGTATTATTCCTAAATGGAAAAGGTGGGTGAACTGCGAATCGATCGATCGCGCGAGGAATCGCGTGTCCTGGGAATCAAGTTCAAGCACTCTCTATGCGATTTAATAGGCGGCTCAGTTGCCGAACTCGCGTAATACGCGGGGAACGAATGGCGCCGAATGATCCTTGTCGGTTCGTGCGTTCGCCCCGCGAGATAAAATGCAAGCTCGCGGCGCAACGTTCTGGAATCACGGTAATTGTTACGGAGGTCAAGGGCTTGAGTCGCGGGAATAATTTACGAGTATTACGACTACGGGAACTGCAGGCGTGCACTTTAATTTTACACGAGATCGATAGTACGTGTCGGCACGTGTTTACAGTACGTACGACCACGTACGTGCGCCGTCTCGACGTATGTTATGCCCTTATCCTTTATTCATACGGCTCCCGTAGCGTGTAAAGTCCTAATCGTCAAAGAGAAACGAGAACGCGCGGAGGCAGAGGCCGCTTTTCCGATACGATGAAATGCCGCCTCGATGGGGCAGCGAGAGAACCGGGACAATAAAATCGTGTTAAAGCGCCTCACTCCGCGAATACCGGTTATCCTTATCTCATTACACGTGATACTCCGCCTTCGCTTATCTTCAACGTCACAAAATCGAGGCTATGGCTCGCGGCAATTTGCTCAGGAAATTCATGCATTAAGTACAATGTACGTACGCAAACGTATATTCGACCAATACGCCTCCCACATAATACATGTTTAATGGAAATATAATATTCTTAGATATAAATACGTAAATAATCAATAATATCTAAATCTTAATAAATTTCATACTTATATATACATTTTTCTTTCACTATTAATCCAGGAATAGTCATCTGGATTGTTTTTATATGTCCTACTAGCAAAAAGATGTAAATTGCTGTAAAATGGATGTTGTTTAACATATTTTCTTTCTGTTTTAAACTTTTACTTAATAATTTTCTTTTAGAAATTCTTAAATATGCATTTCCAATATCAAAATCCCATAATACGAAAGCGTTTTATTAATTGACATTTTTAATAAAAAAAAAATAATAATAAGCTACTTAATGTGTTTATTCCGTTAATGTTAATAATAATGATTTTTAATCGGAATGTGACTCCAAGTGATCGTTGTAAAAAAAATAAGATGATTACTCAAGAGTTAAACATGAAATAGCATCAAGTGTTCTAGGCTGCATAGTTAGTTCCTAATTTTAAAAAATCATGTAATTTTACATTTTATTAAAAATCATTATATATCAATATCGTTTTCACATTTTCAGTTTCCCTCAGATAGTTGCATCGGCTTTTTCCAAAGCAATTATTCGCACTTATGCATCACGATCGAACCATCACGCTGTAATTTATGCGTAGCTAATTGTGTCTCTCGCATAGTGGAGCTTCCGTTTTCTCTCACGGTGACACGAGAAGAGATACCCATTGATACTATATACTCGGCGATATAGAACGCCTGTGGCAGTGGGGTGAACGCCGCTCGATTATAACAACCCTTTTACAAAGAAGCTCCTTGTTCGTTTGCAAAGGACTGTCGTTGTAAACAACGCCGAGCTTGAGAACACGAGACGAGTTGCCGGCGACAAACGCGAGAGATGAGAAGTAGGTCGCTAGGACAAGTAACTTTTCCTTTCAACCCCCGCAGGCCTGCCTCGGAAACGCGTTTTACTATTCGAGCGATTCCTAGCACAAACGCGACGTTGATAATGAATCGAGGCAATGCGAAACGCGACAGCATCGACGGCTGTTACAACAACCAAATTCTATCGCGTTGCGAATTTGCACATTGTCGTTTCGCGAGTTTGCCAATGCATTTATGCTTATCGCGTAAATAGGACGCTCAAATGTGCGGTAAACAGTTGCGTTTTCCTTCAACAATTATAAATATTACATAGACAATTTAAAACAATGTTTCTAAATGTTTAAAACAATGTTTAAAATAAATTTACATACATTTTAGCGTGTCCAATAAGTTTAAATTTAAATTGTATACGATGCATTATCCTAGTACGTTTAAAAAAGCTAATGTTTTTCACGAAATTTGTGTTTCCCTAACATCTTTCTAAAAATGATTCATTTATTCATTGATAAATTTGTAATAATTTTTATAATAATTAAAATATATTTAAATGCTTTTTCTCTCTCTTGCAACAATTTTTTTCTCCATAATGTAGTATTTGTTTAAAATATATATATTTATAAAAATGTAGTAATATTATATATTTGTTATAATAAATATATAATCCAATTCTTACTATATTCCTAAAAATTTTATAATTTGATTGAAATGATTCTGTCCTATCCCCCTTCACGATTATTCTTGCACTTACAATTAGTTCGATAATCTATCACTGATATAAAAATATTTACTTAAAATTATTAAACGTTATGTGCAATATAATTGTATCACTTGATTTGAGTTATATATACGTCATCGTCATATATAACTCGATGACATGAACAGGTGACAGTTTTAATTAAAATTTAATTAGCACTGTATAACAACGTTTGCATAACAGGACATGTAATTTTGTTTCTATAATTAATAAAAGTGCTCGTTTCCCTTTAACGCGAGCACATTAACCAGTAATATGCATTCGATGTAAAGTATAAAAGAAACAACAAATGCATATGAATATGTTTAACAGAAAGAGTTTGCATTTTTGGACGTTTGGACTCACATAAATTTTATTTTATCGTGACAAAGTCGCTTCGATTGATATTGCTTCTGTTCTGACGTTTAACGTTGTTAATTTTAATTTCTATTGTAATAATACATTCTACACATTTTATATGTAAGCTAACATAGTTTCGAGAATTTAATATCGTTGTCACAATTATGTTGTGATTTAAATTATTCTGTACATTTTATATGTAAGCTAAGTAAATAATAAAAATATTGCATATTGCAGCAGAAGATAACAAGTCTTATTTCATTTTTACAATAATTTTGACAATAAGTCTTCTCTCCACATTTCTTAATTATTTTCGATATTTTTCCACAAATTTCATTGACTATTTAAAAAAATCTCTAAATATTTCTTATTGTTTATATTTATGTAAAAATTCAAGGAGATCTTAAACTATTTCGTTAATAAAGAAAGATTCCAAAAAGAAGATTAATAATTAAATTATTTGGCGCGATGAATAAAAGGGAAAAGGAGGATTAGTTTATAATTCAATTTTACGGCGTCAAAATGGCGAAGATGATGACGATGGGTTAGCACAATGGAAATATGTTATGAGTTATGAGTCATATTACCGCGCGCATAATTTGAATGGATGCTTATCCGTCAGTAGTTACGCTTACTTCGCGGTCGGTTTATAGATCCGACAAATTACATCGTTGCAAATCGACCTCCACCTTTCGCACACCTATTTCCATACCTCACTCGCACTCTCGCTCTTTCGCGATTCTGTACCACGGCGGCAGCCAGGGAGGCTAAAAAGATTACCGTCGACAGATTACCGGATGTTAAAAGCGCTCCCGCGGACGAACCACCCCGCCGGAAGCTCGTGGATTAGCGAACAAAGTAACGACTCCGTTATCCGCTTAAGTAGATTCGTTGATAAAATTTTGCCTTCCTTCGTGATGAATTTGATCGGTTCACCGAAGGCGATGGAGGAATTGAATTATGATGAACGAATATCCGGTAAGTGTACTGATGTGGCACGAGCATCTGGGGTGAGCGGATAACAGCTTGTCATTGAAAGCATGACTAGTGACACGACGCTACACAAGATTCAACCATTACTCTGAAAAGTATCCTAAAGTGATAAAAAACGTGTGTGGTCTCATGTATCAGTTTCAAAAAATTATTTAATTTATCGAATATATAATATACATATATTGATAGAAAAAGAAAAAATTAGCATCTTTGAGATAATGAAAAAAATTGATCGTAAAAACTAATATATTGCTTATATGAAAGTGTCGTATGATAAGGAAAGAAATTTGTACAACTCCATATTAGGGTTGCAGACCCTAATTGTTTCGAATTTGGAAAATTTATGACATAATTTCAATAAATTCATTATAATAATTGAAACTACAATATGGAAATAAAATAAAGTTATTCATATTCACTATTCTAATTAAAATGTTGCAATTTAGAAAGTATTTGTTAAATACTTTATTAAAATTCGCTAATTTTGACTTATGTCACTTTTCTATCAACGTTTCCGCAATGATATATAAAAATCATTATTTAATATTGTATATATATATATAAATAATTCAAAAAATTTAATGTAAATTATTCAAAAAACCCTGTCAAGATATTATCATAACATATTTCAGTTCGTAAAAATATAATCTATATATATATAAATTAACAGTTCAAAATTTAATTAAAGTTTAAGTAAACATCAGGTCTATATAATAACATTTTAGTAGCATTTACAACTATAAGTGAAGAATTTGTACAATTTCAATAAAATCTTTTAATGAAACATACCGAATAAATTTCCTACATTCTAAAAGATTATGAAAATCAATGACATTTTAATGTAAAATTCACGTAAACAGTTATAACATGTTTGGAATATACTATAACAGAATTCTATTATGAAGCAGTCACGAATGATTTTTTTTTTAGCTCAATCGCGCTCGTTCTTACATTCTATACTTTCGGACGTGCCGTTCCGATCGTTGCATGGTAGAGACGAGAAAATGAAAGAAGAAAAAGACACTGCAAGACAATGCCGTCAGCTCGAAAAGAGGAGGAATAGCTGGAGCGTGTCGGATATTATTGTCGTCGGTGTAAGTGGTATGGGAAAATCGAGGGTGGGCCGGAAAGAGGAGAAGTGCGACCAGACGCACGCAGAGGAGAGTCATCGGTCGCACATGCACCGCAGCAGCGACGACGATACAATTTGAAGCTTTGCACCGGAGGCATGTGACAATATCACGGCTACGTGCTATGTGCCTCATGGGCGACGCCATGCTTGGGAACTGCTTACGCTTACAAGGAGAACGCAACCACCGACGCGAGTAGGACGCTAGCGTCTGCACACGTGCCAAGGTGAAGGAAATAGGTGGGGTTGGGGTGGTTTGGCCGGATGCGCGTATAGGAAGGCTAAGGAAAAGGAAGACGGCGTATCTTGAAGTGGCGGATAGGCGCGTGCTCGGCAGGATTTTCTGTATTTGGATTTGTCGGATTTGTCAGATTTTTCTCAGACGATGCCTCCCACCATCCTTTCCTCCTCCAGACTGCTATCCAGCACTCGAGATCGCCTCTTTCCCCCGACTCCTTATGTCTCTTATTCGTACGCTCGCCAGAAGTGCATGCCGAGCACTTTTGAAAAGATTTAGCGGAATTTTGTGTTGACGAGCCCCTTCCGGAATACATAAATAAATCGAAAGATGAAAATCTGAAACTTTTACGATGTCTGATAATATCTTAATTCATATTTTAATAAATCTCACAAAAAAGGTATTTATTATTAACATTTGTAACACAAATTATTGTAATTTAATAAGAGGCAATAAAATATATTTCCTATTATTATTATTATTATTATTAAGATTTATACAAAAATTCCGAACTCTTTTACCAGAAGACATTGAGCGTAATTATATATTGTGTTTTTATTCGCTTTTCTTCTTTCTGCAATATCCATCATATTTATGTAAAAATCATTTAATAATATATAGTTAGTATATTGATTGGACTTTTTTACTATTTTTCAAAAAAAGAGAATGACATCGTTTTCATTTTATCAAAGATGAAAGCTTCAAGTTTCATACGTGTATTATCCGTTTTATCTTTCTTTCGCTATCCAAAGAACGATCACGTTCCTCGCTAAAACGTTTGTCAATGCGAGAGATGCTGAAGTACCGAAGCCTAACAATGGTAGACTCTCAATGTCTGATGTCTTGATTTCTGTTAGTGGCTTTAGTAAATCTTTCCAATTCTTCCGACAGGATTGCACTGTCGTCGTAGCTTCGCACGGATTTTAAGCGTTTCTCCCATTTCTGCTTTCGACAGAGCGCGACAACGACGATGTCTGTCGCGTACGCGCGATCGATTTTGCCGCGGGTAAAAGTGTGGAAAAGAGGACTCGGACTTTGCGTTCGACGCTTCATCGATACGGATTTAATTTTCGTGAAAGCGGACGCGACTAGCGAGTATGCGAGCGATCCGAATAGCCCATGGAACTTGCTACGAAGGCAGAATACGAGAATCTACGGCCAGGATACGTGACCGGATACGACAACTCGAAGATAGAAAAATGATCTATCGGTAAAGTTTGTTGGAGGAGGTGCCGATAGGAAGATGGATGGCGTGGTAATGCTGTTTGCAGAGAGTTCCAATTCCTGTTGGATAATATAATTTCCAATCTCGCAATGTTACTCTTGCGCCACAAGTATCGCAACCTTACGGATTAATGGCATGTGAATAGACGTGTGTTGATGACGCGACAGGTCGAGATATGATCGATGTCACTAACAAAAGTCGGAAAAGCGATATGTTCTTGTGAGAAACAATCTGTATCTGTATTGAGAATTTAAAATGACTTAAGTAAGTAGCGATGATGAATTATCAAATTAATATTTACAACAGTCAAATAAAGTCACATGCAATTTCGGAATGCTTATGATAGCACTGCGTTGAAAGAAAATTCACACATCTTAAAATTAGTAACTTTTCGATAGAGCATTTTTCTAAATTGAATCAACATTTTTAATTATAACAATGAATATGCATATCTTTACTTCTTTCCATAATTTTACTTCCTTCTTTATTATATTTTTAATTATACATAATCTCTAATTATATATCATGAGATTTAAAAATTCAAATACTGCAACCCTAATGCTAATTTTTGACGTGTATGTATTATCTGGTAGCTAAGCTATAGCGCAAGACACGGACGTGCCTCCTTTGATTCGCGAACCGTCGAGTTGCGTCAGATCGAGGTTATTCGGAAACTCAATAAGGGTTGAACCGATCAAGTTTTAAGTGTGCTCAATCGATTGCAATCGCTCGGAATATATGATGAAAGTGTTTTTATTTTTTCTCTACGTACCCTACAAGCAGAGATATCGCGACGCAAAGTTCCGAACTACCACTTTTCATCATTCTATCAACACGGCAATAATTTTATAATTAATTTCTATTTGTATATATCATTATTGTACAAATTTAAGATCTTAGTCTTGGTATCTATACATGGTGTTATCTTTCTTAAATGTATTATTTGATTTCGTACAAACAGATTTTTAAATAAAAATATATACATAGTAAAATATAAAATAACAAGAACATTCAGCAAACGAAGCACGAGAAAGAAGTTTGTATCTTTCAAGATGGCGGCATGTGATTTGATAAGAATTGTTATCAGCGCTTATCTAGATACGACGCGATAATGCGACGAATGCGCGTAAACTTAGAACACTATTCACGTTGCTTGCGAAAGCGACAAATATTTACGTAATTCACAGTGAGTAAACTGCACAGAGTATCCTAATCGTTCTCCGAGGCAAGCAGATAGAAATCGTACCTGTCGACAAGTAGAAATTAATTTCTATGTGTTTCCAACGCAGTGAAGCATTCGAATCTAGATAAAGAGACGACCCCGTACGACCTTTAGGGTCCACAGCGACCCTTTTGTTAAACGAATTCCTCCCTAGAGTCGCACATATCACTTAAACCCTACAATTGTCAAGGAACCTAGTAAACCGTTAGTGTGTGTGCTCTTGTAAACTTATGTAACAATTTAACTTACAATCGTCCATCACTCGAATTTAGAAGGAATATAACGCGTATTGTTTATCTAGACAACATTATTTATATTATCGTATTGTGCACCACTTATTAAGGTAAACGGTGCAATCGAGTTGTTCATTGTGGCAATACATAGCAGATAATGCTATAAATAATATGCGTCATATAGCAATATCGACACATATATTTACATGGCGTAAAATTAAAATAAACATCATATGTCGTGCGCACATCGATATATCATTTATTTTATGTTACCAGCAATATACGTGACAATACGTTATGCTTTCTATTTAGCGATACTATTTTATATGATTTATCGGCAGCGCGTTAAATAATTATATTAAAAAAAGAATTTATCTCTGACAAAATACTATTACATTCGGCCTATTCAATAATTTACTTTTTTTATTATTGTATGATTTTTTTTTTTCTATTTTGATAGCATACGATATAAAAATTTAATTTCATAGGAATAAAATGCGTATACATATTATTCATTTAACAAAAAAATGGGTAAAGTATCTATTGGCATTAATAATTTAATATAAGCTTACTTTTTTATTATTTTTTTATTACTTTTTTATTTACGTTATATAGAAACTGAATACGTTACACGAATGATTTACGAGGAGCGTTTCATTCAAAAAATATGTTGTACTTGATAAATGGACACTATCAACCTTTTTTTAAGGGTCCTCTTGATGAATAATTTATTATTCACCGAGTATTAAGCAACTAGCTAATTGAAAATAAATTCGTTTTAGTGTACATAGTTAGATTTTTCGGTTTTACAGATTATTTGAATTTATTCGTTCATTATACTGAAATTTCAGCGAGTCTCAGCATATCTAAAGGAAGGAGAAATTCCGTACTTCGAATCGCGCTCGTTTTACATAAGACGGGTACATATTTTAGCGACATTCACTCGGCAGGGGGTAGATGAAAAAGACTTAGGAGCAGCGATGAGAAAGGTGAAGAATGGCGCAATGTCGCACCGAAGGCTGAGGGAGAGGATTTAGCCCTCTCACATCGAGGAATGCCAGCGAGTTATTTTAGGCCTTCCCAACTTCTTTCTCATTCTACAGAGATGCGTTTACGCGACGTAACAAAATAATGAAGAAGAGCCCTTTGCCGCCGCGACAATACTCTCTTGACTTTCCTGCACTAAGAGAAAAATGTTTGATAATTGTAACTATAATTACATATTATATAATTATGATTATTACTGCTATAATAATAATAACAGTAACTACAATATGTGTATAGTTATTATTATAACCATAAAATAATTGAAATTACCGTAAAAATGATTTAAGTGACTATAATTTTATATAGTTATATTTTGAGACAACCATATTTTTTTCCCAAAATATAACTATAAAATTATAGTCACTTGAATCATTTTTATGGTAATTTCAATTATTTTATGGTTATAATAATAACTATAATCATAATCATTTTAGGTTGCCAACCTAAATGCCAACTATATACATAGTTAATGTTATTATAGCAGTAATAATCATAATTATAGTAATATATAATTATAGTTCCAAATACAAAACATTTTTCTCTCAATGTGACGATGAAAAAATCTTTTCCCTACAAACATTCCTTTAGCCTCCTTTCTCTTTTATTCTCTTTTTTTTACACCACTCCTCTCTCTCTCTCTCTCTCTCTCTCTCTCTCTCTCTCTCTCTCCCTTTTAGTCTTTTATGATTTTTAAAAGAATACCAGAGCTCACGCGCTAAAGGAAATACTTTTAAATACGAAATACGATGATGAAGAACGTCGCGACATTTTCTGCGCATAAATACTTTTTCCATTAAAAAGGAACATAGAGTAGAAACATGAACCCTTGTTCTAGGAGCCTTTTTGTCCTCGTAAACAGACTTTTTAAAGCCGTGCTTATGAAAAAGTTACGGGTTATCTATGATGACATAAGCAGGTCGCATTTTCGAGCGCTTTCTTGAAAGCCGTTGAGATGCAGTTAGTAGAATTTGGATCTCTACGTTGTTTATTTTAACGAAATCTTGTCTTTGTTGATCAAGATGTTCCGAAGGATTCTTGACTCGACAGGAAGGAAGGGCGTACGCTTCAAAGCGTAATGTTTCTTATATATTGTGCCTCTAATATTATATGCTTCCTTTTCTCCTTCGTTTGACTTTCGTTACGAAAGAAGTCTTGTATCCGATATTCTTATAGCACGTTTTTTTCTATGTCAAGAAGTATCTCATTCTCAGTTTTCACGAGCAATGAAATTATGGAAAAAGGAAGCGAACAACAAACGGCACAGGATAAGCGTTAAATTACATTTTCCAGTCGTTCGTCACGAATTAAAACAGAGAGAAAAATAGAAGTCTAAAGTTAACGATTACTCAAAACGCCACAGTATCTTCTGAGCGAAAATAAAAGAATTTTTGCAATTGTTACGACAGAAACAGCATTCTTTCAATCTTTTATGAATAAAAATGTCATAAGCCATAAGATATAATGCGAAAGTTTTCTTTAGGATGATACAATTATTATATAAACGTTATCATATCAAATTAATTAAAATGGTTTTTCACAAAAACCAAACAAGTCTAAAAGGTTAAATTTACAGAAAACAAAAAACCTTCTGATGTTTAAACTGTTCGTTGTATAAATATGGTAATTTTTCTCCGAACATGTAAGAGGTATAAAACGAAGTGTTAGACTTTAATTAATATTTTAAGTGAATTCATTAAAAAAATGTTTAGATTTGTTTGGCGGATATTTTATATTTGTTATCTATTTACATTTTACATTAAATTTTGCATTTATTTTTTATAATATTTTTTATAATGTAAAATAACAAAAATAATATTATTTACAGTACACGGAGAGAATTTTCTCTTAGAATTTACTCTGAAAATCACAATAATCGTAGAACAACATAATTCGAAGAATTTTATGTGATTCTCTCTGACTTTATTAATAATCTCTAATTCCTAGAAGTTGTATATGCTAAAATGTATATATATATAATAGCACCTAATCTTATTATAACATTAAAATATAATTTGTAAATTTTACAAAACGCCTTATAAATATTTTGCATTAGAGCAACAATTTTTTTATTGTATTGTTTATAAAATGTCTTTTGCATATATTAAACATTCCTAGCATTATCAATAATATTTAGGTTGTCAAATTGTTCTACTTTTACATCATCATAAATACGATAAAATTTTCGATAAAATATAACAAAAATTTCCGTACAAAACAAAAAAATTTTTTAAAATATTTATTTGACAAATTTTATAAACTCTTGACAAAAACATTCTTTGCAAATATTGAACTTTTATTTTTCCGTTTTCTTTTGCTGAAACATTTGACTCATGCTGAAACAAAATTATTCACTATGTGACGTTACTAACAGAGAATAATTTAACGTCATAATCCAGATTTAAAAAAAATAGATTTAGTTCTTATGGGAAATCCTTTAATTGTATCGTGACAATTTAGGACATAAGAATATTTTTAATTTAGTATTTAGATTAAGTTTTATCTAAATTAGTTATCATTACTCACAGTTATACTAGAATCAAATATAATATAAATTAGTACCTCAAATTCATCAATAGCAGAACTGTTTCTCGCGTGTTAAGTAATTGTTGAATATTATATAATAATGCCAGTGCTACGCTATGTTGTGTTATGTCAGATACAAAGCAAGAAACTTCAGTTATATGTGTTACGTTAATATTAACATTGTTGCAACCACCTCTTGAATATGCTAATTAATTGAAATGAGGCGTAACACGGAATTCTGTATAATATACGTAAACTATATTAGTGTAAACAAAACATTTTAACAGATTGCCGATGAGTTATGAAATTTGCCGATTTAAGATAATGTAGAAATTTCCTTAGCCTGTTATTAGTGTGAAATGAGTAATTGCAACATGTGGGCAACCTACTTTTTGATATTAGTCAGTAATTATTCAGCAATGTACAAATAAATAATCATAGAGTTTTGTTATTGCAATTAACAATTTACCTCAGTAGTAAATAATCTAACGTTACCTTTATTGTTATATAATATTCCAATACTTATTGGAAAACAATGATTTGCCCAATAACAGTTTATTCTTCAAAAATGTTTGAAAAAAATGACGAAAAATAAAAAAAGGTCTCAAAAAACTACCAACATGTAATTGTCATGTATGTGTAATCACACATTACTATTTACAGTATTTACCAAAATTTAATAATAAAACGAACAAAATACTATTGACTACCTACAAATAAGTTATCTCTCTCATTCTAAAAACACGATTGTATTTAGCTTCAAATAAACAATACACAAAAATCCTTTTTGCAAGTTTTTTTGGACAACTTGCAATATAAAAATAATAGAAAAAAAAAAACTCACGTATTTTCCTTTTGGTCGCCGTTGGCAGAGTGCGACGGGGACGGCTGGGTCTGCTGTTTGGAGTAGGGATGGTGATGCACGTTGTTGTTATTATTGTTGTTATTATGCATGTGCACCTTGTTGGCGTTGCTGTCGGTAGGAGAGCCTGGCGAGATTTTACCCGCCAGAGCGTTTAGCGACTGTAGCATTTTCATGGGAGTCCGTTTGGCGACCGGATGACGGTGCCTCCTTCGCTCGGTTTCGTTTATCCTTGAGGAAGACAGGATTATTGTACGCTGGCGGTTTGAAGGCGTCAACCCTCAAACTCTACAGTACGTGCACGAACAAGCTACTTCTAGGGTCTCGGGCGAACTACGAACAGCACAGGACACTCTCGATTCACGTTCGCGCTCAGAAACGAATTGAAATCTTAGCACGAGGAGCACACACTCATCACGTGGATTAAGCACACCAACAACACGAAAGCACGCGGAAAGACTAGTCCCGTTGAAGTCTTGTTCAATTCGTTCCAGTGGTGACTGATAGTGATCGATATCCGACCTTTCGTTTCGTATACTTTAGAATCCAGACGGATATTGGAGCGTCTTTTGAGATCCGTTGCAATACGATCCAGCTGTGGGTGCGAATACGAAACCCTGTGAACAAGTATCGATAACTGATAAGAATCATATCTACATCTAGGGATATGGATGTAATTATATTATCGAAGTATGCGTCATTAAATTTAATCAACGATTTTATGCCGCAAGTTTGCTTTCAATTTAAGATTCTTCCCGACTGACACAATACAATGTGCAATGTTACTAATACGGATTGATTGTTACAATAATAATTAAAAATATAATTAAATCATATCATGCATTTATTTTTATTTCCACTTAATGTATTTTAATTCTCCGCATTATTTTTAAAGCCTCGTATTTAGAGATTGAACTAAAATTAATTTTTGATGGAATATATAATATTATTTTTTGATGCAAGTCACCAAAAAATTCGTGAGCCATCTTTATTCCCATAATATCTGCTTCTTAGTTTAATCTAACCAAATTTTATCAATTGTAGGTACAAAAATTTTATAATTGTATACAAATATTTTAAAATAAAAATATATCCAGATATACTAAAAAAGGAAGAAGCAGAAATTCCTTTATTCATTAATCAAAATTCAATTTAAATTTTATTTTATTAAACTACTGAATGTGACATATATAAATGTGGGAAATAATATAACTCATATAACACTTATTAGAATAATGCAACACGTCTGTTAATGAATATAATATTCATAACGAAAAGTGTAAAAACTTCTGTCAATGAATATAATATGTTGAGCTACTTTTCTTAATAAGATCTTGGCATATTATCGATAGCAAACTTCGGCATTGTGATCCATTCATGCGGTAAAACATGGTAAAGACGAGGGAAACGCGGAGATAAACGTCGAACTGGAGAACACCGGGACGACACCGTAGAGAAAAACTGACTAAGCGAGCGCGTGCGTTGTAAACTGCTTTACAACGAGTCAATTAAAAGTTTAAGTTTAATTAGAAACTCGAGTCATGTGCGATGCGCAAGCGAGGATGGGAGAGGAGGCTGATTTCGTTGCCCGTTTACCGCCCAGTGTTCGTCCTTCTCCTCTTTCTATCTCTCACTTTCTCGCCTTCGTAGTCGCCTCGCCTTTCCCATCTGCGTAACTCCCGAGTCCCAAATTACCAGTCCACGAACTCCCTTTTGTTTCGCGTATGTCTCACAGCAGGTCAAGTCCTTAGAAGCCCGGCGCACAGAAGAATGAAGAACATGGAAGATACGCGCAATAGGAAGAAACTGGATGGAGCTCCAGCGGAACGATACGACGGCAGAATCCGTCGCCTGAGAATTCGAATTAGTTTCCGACTTGGCGCGAAGGAACATTTACCGATTTCCCGTTGCAACACAGAACGAAACTCTATGGACGGAAATGTCTTCAACATTGGCAAAATCAAAGCGGGAAAACTATAAAGCAAAAAGATGGATGGGATTTAAAATATTTAAATGTGTCAAATATCAGGAGCGTGTTTTTTAGATTTTGCACGAACTATATATCGTATAGTTACTTTGACTACTCCATTTATAAATGATACTCGTAACTTTAATCCTTACCCTACAAGCATGGGTCACTAGTGACCGGGCGATTCCTGTTCGTGCAAGTTTCTTTCGGTAATTATAAATTATACTACATTTAATTATTTTCCAAAATAAAGTTCCAATATTTATTCTAGAAAGTTGAAAGTATGTGTAAATATACTTTATTTATTACTTATATACGAATTAAAGTCTACATAAATTTAAGAAAATTCTAAATGTTATTGACTGTGTCTGACTTATTATTAAAAAAGACTGTTCGCGGCTTTGTAGGATTTTATCAAAAATAGATAACCCAATTTTTTATTTAATTGGAGCACTATATTTGCTGTTTTCTAAAATTTAATTAAAATTTAATTAAAATTGATCTTTCAATCTCTAGCAAGCAAAATCATACAAAAATACGCGAATATAATATAAATTCTATACATATATAATATAAATATATTATATATGTATTTATATATAATATAAATTCACAATTTTCTTCAACCTATTAATCGTTTTAAATTCAACATTGCGAGCGATTCGGTGAGAGCGTTTGTATGGTATTAATCATTAATTGTGAGATAAAAAAAATTTACCGTCGGTTGTATAAGCGAATTGAAAAAAGATTCAGAATTAAAGTAATTCAAAGTAAAGGTTCGCGTCGGTTTTACTAGGTCTGTTCTTATAAAACCAAGAGAGAATTGAATAGGTACTTGCGAACCTGCCACTACAACGCGGAAGGAAGAAAAGTCGAGTCGACGCGACGGGTGTAAGAACTCACGGTGAAGAGATTTTAGCTTCTTGCGGATTACATTTGAAGGTCCGTCGAGAGCAAAAAGATGAGGGCGCAGAAATACGCTAGTTTGAAGGGAGCACGAAATGGAGTAGTAAATTCGTGGTGACGAGGGATATAATTACCGGAACTACAGCGGTTGTCGAATGTCAAAGAGATCACACATAATTTAACACATGAGGCGAAAGCTGTACAAAGAGCATGATGCGGTGGGCGGAGAAGATAGGGAGAATAGAGGCGAAACGGAGCACCGTTCGCGGCTTGCGCCGCAAGCGACAGCGAAAAAGTGAAGAGAAAAGGGAAAAAATGACAGAATGGAAGGAGAGCGGAGGACAGAGAAACCGTATCTTGATATGCTACACCTAAGCCTTTTGTCCTGTACACATTTTTGCCTCTCCAGTCCTCTACTCAACTTTCCCCTCGCTTCTTCTCGCCCATGCTCTTCCGCGCCTTCAATGTACGTCGACGTTCTTTGTCGCCGCCCACTTAACGCGCTAAAGCGTCAAATTAAAAACTCGAAGCACCCTGGAAAACAACGATTAATCGCTCTCGCAGCAGTGATTGCCCGTTATCGTTCTTGCTTGTCGTTGCGACTTTATAGCGCGTTTCCCTCGGTTTTTCTTCCACTGTGATCGACTTCCTGTACCTTTTGGACTCACGTGATACCACTGGACACCTGGGCCGGAAGCGACACTTTCAAGATACCTCCTTAGAGCTGCAGAACGATGCACGAATCACGAAATTACTGCGACCTGAGCGGCGCGACGATCTTGTCGACGGCACCTGAGTACTACGACTGACGACTCGGCGAGCGCAGTTGCCGACCATCGTATCTCCGGATAAGCCTTATCGGTAACCAAACACCCCACCCTTTGTCTGTGG
Source organism: Trachymyrmex septentrionalis (assembly GCF_001594115.1). NCBI lineage: Eukaryota > Metazoa > Arthropoda > Insecta > Hymenoptera > Formicidae > Trachymyrmex > Trachymyrmex septentrionalis. The sequence continues at coordinate 2,997,340 of NW_017305180.1, forward strand.
AACGCATCCCTCGCGTGCCTCTTTTTTACAGTACTCGCGTATTTTTCTGCCGCGTCGATAACGAACCTCACATTTGTAATCTTTTCGCTTACGTTGTTTGCGTTCTTTTTCTTTTTTATTAAGATACACCCGAATCCACGTCAGACACTATTAGACGTTGGACACGTGGTTCGAGTCACCAGCTTATCTCGGATCGTCGATGGTGGTTTTTGGAGTGGCATGTAATCGTTCATGCGCGATCCAAACGCGTCATGGCGACGCTTGGTTTATTTTGGATAGATGGATCGCGTTAAGGAACACGTTTCTCACGGAGTCCCACAACGATGATCATTTCTCTTCCACGATATCACTTATGATCCATGGAGAATGTGGAGTTGCGTCGATTTTACGACGTCGCCATGTCAATCGTCATCTGCAAAGAATGTTCACCAGTTAAGAATATTACTTTCTTGTTTCAATCAAACGTCGTTGAAGTCGTCTGTTTGAGAATCGCAAAGTACATATAACTTTCGTACCTCAATTAAATTGAGATCATTAAAAATAAGAAATATATTTTCATTAATAGTGTATGAAAATTGTTGAGATTTTATTTTCTAAATATCCACAAAAATTGAAAATTAAAAAAAATTTTGTAAAAAAAGATGAAGAACTAACAGAGAGAATTCCGCCGATTTGAGAATAAATGAAATCGGAAGAAACGACAAATCAACCTAATTAACATTTCTATATACATAAATTGTAAATTGCTAAAGCAAGACCAGATAGTGGTCCTAAAACGTCTAACATGTTAAGAGCAAAAGAATATTCGTCAATATTTTCTCACTACCAGGCCAAAGCGATGAAGCCGACACCGACCGGCATTCTTAGAGATTAGATAAGACGTGGAACGCTTCACTGCAGTGACTTGCACAACGACACGGCGACGTGATTGCCTTGTGAAGATGCTGCCATCGAGTAAAGCAGCGCAGTACATTCGTGGGTGCAACGGCATAAGAAATATTTGACGTTTATTGTATAAGTAAATGTCCGACAATATGCGCGTCAAACTGCTAAAAGCAGCGGAAATATTCAGTGGACGTACAGCCTTACATAGCCGTTGCCATAAATTATAGCATTAGTGCTTTGACGATCGACCGAGCGACACTCGTTACGTGTCTTTCAAACTAAACTTCCGTAATCCAAGCAGCGTAAGATTTTAAAACATTGTCCGAGGTTATCGCGTAATATTATATACGTGCGTCATATGGTATAACATTTGACTGATAAGTATAACAATCAATGCTATTGCGGCTCCACTGGATTGTATTGCGTAATACACAAGCATCGATAATAAAATTGCAAATATTTTTATCCTAAATTATAGTTATGGATACAGAATATAAAACGTGATAATCTTTATAATATTGATTTTTTGAAAAAATTAAATCGTAAAGATAAAATTAACTGTATACCTAAAATAATTACATAATTAGTTGTAAATTAATAATTAGTTGTAAAAATTTAAACAATTGTATAATGAAAAATTAGAATTTTCTAATTAAATCTATTATAATTCTAGTTGAGATATATAATAAAAATTCTTTGATTGTTATGATTAGAATCTTTTGATTCATTTATTTTTAAGAAAAAATTTTCTCAATGCTAACTTCAAAAGTAATATAACATAAAAAAATATAATTTTTAGCTTATTGCTATAAACGAATTAAAAAAACATTACTCAATCAAATATATCAAAAAGAAACTAACTTAACTTCATAAAAAATCATCAAAATCCTCATAATTCAAGAAGCGTGATTTTTTAAATCATCAAAATTATTACAAAAAGGAATTTTTTAAGAACTGTGAAATGAAAAAGACAAAAATGATATTTAATCACGTTAAGAATACACTTCGATATGATTTGAATAGTCAATAATTCTCTGTTGAATTAAAAATGATTTTCCCTTTTTCTACGAAACTTCATTTTTTGAATTGTGTCACATTTGAAGCAAAGAAGTGATATGTGTGCATGCGTGCGCGCGCGCGTGTGTATGTGTGTGTGTAAGAATATAAAATTATTACTGCGCGGTTCTGTCCCTTTGATCTTCTTTATTTAATAATAAATAGCTTTCGAGAAAGACATAAACAAGATTATTTCAGATCGGAATTTGCAAGACGAACATTTCTGCATATTTTATAACTTTATTACGTCATTTGACAGGTATAAATAATAACAGATCGATGAGTAATATCAACAATCAAAGGTCCACAAAATAATGAAATGCGTTATAACAGAGCATTATTCAATATAGCAATTAAAAATTCGTTTACGATTGATATTGTGCTCGTTCGCATATGTGATGTATTTTATTTCGAAATTATATTATAAAGAGGAATTGATAATTGTTATAAAGGAATTGTTGTCGAGCCGATAAATACAGTAAATACAAGTAAATTTATATATTTAATTATACAATATTTTCATCGAGACAAGCTCTCTGAAAGTTTCTGCAGAAATGACCGTTATATTCTAGCGCCGCAAGCTTCTGAAATAAGTTTCGGAAGCAAAATTTGTTCGCCGAAAAGTAAAATAAAGCATTGTATTTCACCAACGAGAAATTTTACGTCATACTTGAGTTGATGGAACGATTCGCTATTCCTTTGTGTGAAAACTTTTCTCACTAACTGTTTAGAGTAACATGAGAAGAATGATGGTAACAGTCTATTACAACGACAAAATTAATCAAATAAAATTTCTAAAAGAAATATAATAGAAAAGCACTTAAATTGAATATGAAAGTATGTATAATTTCAAAATAAATACCAATAGAGCATGTAACTGTAATGTATCATAATAATATAATACGACTAGGTGTACAGTTGAAATTGTTACGAGTCTATCGATCAAGAGTTATTCCATGTAATACAGTGTAGAGACATATTTGAAATGCGTTAGGCGTAAATAACTGGCAGATATAAGCAGGTCTGTAAGCGAAGTGTGCGTCTAGTTCTCGTCCGAAATAACAATGCAGGCGGTAGGATAGTATCGTTATTGCATAGCTAAGCAACCATCACTTGTTTGCCAGAGCGAAACAGTCCCGTTTGCGAACCGACAAAGAGGTATTGTTCTTTCGAGGGATCTCTCCAGCACGCTTGGTTCCTCTACTATTTACACGGCCTAACTCAACATCATATCCCAAAGTTCGCGCGGCTCTCCACGAATAACGTACTTCAGGACAGTCACGCTTCACAAGAGCATCATATCTCTAATATGATTTATCTAATTTATCTATTTAGCTCAAACTTTATAGGTACGACAAACAACATTTGTCGAAAAATAGTATTTATATTTGTATACGAAAGAACGACTATACTAAAAGATCAAAAAATTTAGCTACGTATTGTGTAGATCTAAAAATAAATTTTTTTGAACCATATTATCAAAATGATTAGGTAGAAAATTCAAACATGAGCAATGCTGCAAGAAGTTTTTGCTTTCTACAATCGGTTTGAGTGTTCTACATAATTATTTTAATGATTCAACAAGATTATTTTCAAATGTATATGTAGCTAAATTTTTAAACAATTTCAGCGAAATTATTTTTTGCGTGTGTAGTCACTAAATATGTAATAGAAAATATTTAAAATATTATAAATAATACAAAACAAAAAGAAAATTTCTGTCTTTTAATTTCAAAATTGAGTTTAAATCAATTAAAAAGTTGTACTATCTTTCCTTAATTTTTCAGTTGTTATACATACAGAATACTACGTATATTGTTATTTAATCAAATATTCTTTTATAAATACATATTGCAAAAAAATGTTTAGTTAAACTCCACTTATTATTAACATTAAAATATATAACAGTTCGGCATTCGCAGAAAATATGTCGATGCAATGAATTTGACACACAATTCCTATAATATCAGTTACACATATAAAATCATTAGAAAACATATTATAAAGATATTTTCTTCATTATTTGAACACAAATCATCGTTAACTCTTTCAGCACTGACTTCAACAGAATCGAGTGCAGAAACAATAAAAGTACAAGAACTCGTGAGTCTGGCGCCATTCACGAGAACTTTCCGCAGAGTGCCCTAAAGTCCAGCGAGTCCAGATAAGTCATCGTCCCAGTTGAATCTCGACAACAAATCTCTCGGGGGTAACAGCGTTTTATCCAACGCGAAAACGGGACTGACCCACGAGCTTCTCGAAAGTAGAGGAATTTTCTGAAAGTCGTTTTGCGAAAAGTACGATGGTTCAATAAGCATTTGACGACTCGACCTTACAGGATCAGTGATTTCACCGATTGTAGCGGAATTCTTACGAGAGAGACATCATTTTTATTCTATATAGTATACTAAAAATGATATAGTCTGATATAAAATCTAATATACAGAAAAATCTGTTCATACTTCTCGATTCATAATTTTCAATACCACTAATACATATTACTAAATTCTTGCACTATCTATTTTGTAATTGTTTATTATGTATAAAATATAGATATTATTTGAAAAAGTAAAATATTAATAAATAATATTACTGTGAGGTTCGATCTAAACAAGATGTATCAGAACAATTATTAGAATGAAATTACATTACGATATAAATTAATATTAGATTAACAATATTAAATTAAACTCGATAAAAGATAATAAACAGCAAGTAGCGAAATGGTATGTTATTCGAGAGAGCGAGCAGAGCATCAGAGCGTTGAATGGAACGAAGGCGTTCAGACACAAATTTTGGAGTCAGAGTTTAATTAAGTGTAATAAATAGTTCTTTCATTTCTCTTTCTCTCTCTCTCTCTCTCTCTCTCTCTCTCTCTCT
>NW_017305180.1:3002260-3026448 GCF_001594115.1 Trachymyrmex septentrionalis
CGACTTGTTCCTTCGGTGTACCGGCTTCAACTCTACATTACTATATTACCCACATAGCAAAAGTTAATCTTAGATATGTATCTAATGGGATTTCTGAGTTTATCTTCTTAGAATCGTGGGATATTACTGGGATATACTGAAGTTGTACATTCGCTTATTTATATGATATCCATAGAAGTCTCATGAGTAGATATCATTAGGATATATTTACATAACAAAATTTAATCTTACAACTATTTAAGGGATATCTCTAAATGTTTTTCGTGAGCTAATTTAAATATCGTTGATAATATATAAAATATAACTATAAATAGTGAAACACACTAACATTATTACAGATTCAATCTAGAAAAATATTAAAAGAAAAGATAATTACGTTTTGACCATTTCTTTCTGACACTTTAAAAAAAATTTAATTTAATTACAACTTATTTGATTAAGTGTAGTTTCTATCGAGTTTTTTACCGAGTTTCGATAAAAAACAATATTTTGTACGATAATAAGTCAAGTATAAAGCGTTATATTATATATCTCTAATTTGCTTCGTACTAAGTCAAATAGAAACAGTACCTAATTAAAGCGAATAAATTAATATTTTTTAAACATAAATATTACTAAAACAGAATGATATATGTTATTCATATACATATATTATTTGAAGTAGTAAATTTTGTGGTAATAATATGGTATATTAGTTTCGTTTTATCGTGTCAAGAGAAAATGTGTGTTTCGGTACTAAGAGCATATAAAGATTAACTCGTATATATAAATATCTAAAAACTTTTCTAGATGCAATTATCTAGGAAAAATAATAATAAAGATTCTAAAATTATAGAAATTGCAAAAGTAGATAACCCTTTATAATCTTTTTTCATTATATTATTTTTAAAACTATTTTTAATAAAAAGAACAGAATATTACATTAAATATATCACAACTATAAATATTCTCAGAGAATTTCATGGATAATTTTTTAATCTGTATCAATGAAATCATTTCGATCAAATTAAACTATCCTAAAAAGAATTCATATTATATAAGTAGTCTTAGTTAAATTTTAATAATTGCATATTTAAGAGTTGAAATTTAGAATGTACAGAATAATTGCATATTTAAGAGCTGAAATTTAAAATGTACAGAATAATGTAATAAAATCTACCTTAACTTTGTTAACAATAAAAGAATTATTCATCTAAAATTATCTTTAAAAGTCGTATAGTGTAATAAAATTTTCTTATAGAATCTGCATTGTAATAATTAATATAGTCATACAATAGATCTATGAGAAGCACAGCATTTGTTAGAACGATGATAAAATTATAATTATATGACATTAAATTTATGTAGAATATTACGCGCGTTATATTATTTCGTTTTTGTGCATCGTAATAGCGCGTTCATTTTTCCTCGCTCGGGCAAAATTGCGCTCATCGCGCCCCATTTAGTAAATGCGTCTCTGACCCGATTACAAATATTCCCGTGATCGAATCTTTTCCACCAACGTACCGTTTAATACATTAAATACAAATACTCGTTATGCAACTCACATTTACGTCTGAACGCCATGCAGGAATATCGTATATTTGCGATTGTAAAAGTTATAACTGTGAATGTCCGCGAGAATTCCAATGCGCACCGGAAAAGATACTTCACCCGATAGAAATACGGTGGATGGTACGGAGAGGGATGCAGAGTGTGAAGATGAAAAGTTACAAGAATGTTATTACCGCCATGAATTGCCAAAGGCAGGTTGCGTTTTCCAACCCGTCGGAAATGTTCCCCTGCGGTTCGCAGCTCGCGGCACGCTTTTTGCTCTTCAAACTTGTTCCATTTTCTATATCGAAATGCGATGCAAAATCTCATCGAGAGACATGGACGTAATACCATATAAAAATAAATATATACGTTCATAGGTAGAGAAGTATTTGTACTTTCGAAAAGATTGACAGAGTATATCAAACCAATGTAATGGAAAACGGTTTTATAATATAACAATAATAACGATCAATAATATTTAAGAAAATGTTTTAACATATTTTTATCATTTGTTCCTACTTGAAGGTATATTATATTAGGTCAAGGGAAAAAGTTCCTTCGTATTAAAAAAAAAAATTTTTGCAAAAATTTGCAAAATGTTGCGAAATTTTCGTTACAATTATATCATTCGCTAGAGCAAAGTTTCAGCTTTAAGTATCTGTTTTTTAATTGCTGTATGATGATTTTTATCGGAGCAATCAAAGTCAGAATGCTTCTTTACTTAACTTGCAATCCAAGAACAAAAAATTATAGGAACATTTTTAAAAAATGATTTTGTAGAGAAAGCTTCAAGCTTTCACGATAGGTAGTCGAAAATTTTCGTAAATTATTTTTGGACACGTGAGAAACCTCCAAAGTAAAAAGAAAATTTTTTATCTTTTTCAGCTCGTAGTTTTTAAAATGTAAAAATTACCAAACTCACAGAAATTCAAAAAATATAATAATCTTAAAAGTAGAGATTTCAAGCTTTAAAACTCTTTTTTTTTTCATTTAAATTTCGTTCATTTTTGACGAAGATTATATATACAATTTTAAATTAAAAAATACAAAGAAACTTTTTCCCCGATCCATATTATTTCATAATATATTAGCAAAAAGTAATAAAAGTATAGAAATTCTATTTGTTATAAAAAAAAATTGTACAAATAAGTAGAAAGTGTCTTACACGATCGCAGCTTATTGTTAATGCTTAATATTTTTTGTAAAAATTTATATACATTTTTAAAATTTGTTAAGCTGCAAATTTTTTAAAACTTCTTTTTTATTAATCGGTTTGATATTTAAAATTTGTGTATTATTACGCTCAGTTATTTGTATGATGATGATTAAACCACGTTACTCTATTAATATACGATTCTCATATTCCTATAAATTGCAATAACTAATTAAACATATATCTCTATGTCACAATTTATACTTGCTAATTCATGTTCGGTAATTACACGGGAGTAATAATTTACGATCAAATTTAATTATTATATAATTGTTGTTTAAGATTAACGTATAGCAATTATAAGCCATAAATTACTTTAACACAGTATCATTTTCAATTAAGTATCACTTTGAAGGTATGGATAACGATAAAATCGCGCATAAGCTGAAGATAACTAAAGTTCGTCGATATAATGGCAATTATGAATGCAACCATAAGTGGAGTACCACAGACTGAGCATTATAGTTCACCGGATATGTCGTTGCGGATACTATGTAGCAGGTGTGCCGCGCTATTCGCCAACTCGATGACGATGTGTGCTCGTTATTAGCAAAATTGCGTGAGCTAATTGACTAATTAGAGATTAACGATGAATGCTAGTTCTGGATATATTGATGGATTACTGTTTTGGACCAGCAACGAGCGGCCATTATGACGTAGTTTATCAATATGTCTCAACTGTGATATTAGAATTTTTTAAATATGTGCTGCACAACAATATAGATAATTAATGCAACAATATGATATAATACTATTACGTAAACAATTATATCCTCGTTACCCATTATTATATATTCTACTATTATAAGTATATAATAGTAATTTATGTATGTGTACTATGTGATATTCCATCTATGTACTCTATTGGATATTTAAATGAATATTGTATTTCAAAATTTTAACTTTGTTTTCATTAAAAAATAATATAATTAAATTTCTAGATGTTTATCAATAGTGCTACAAATATCACTGCTACATAAAAAATATATATGCAGATATATATCATCTGTTAATAACGTATAATAAATAACTTTGATGGGGATCGACTTTTCTCTGATAAACGACATATATTCATAGGTACAAGCTACCGACAGCAATGCCCATTATCGATGACACAACTAATTAATTAGTGATTAGCGACGAAAGCTCGGTCGCCCTCTATATTGATGGATTGCTGTTTCCGGTCTGCTTCGATCATACATTATACCAGCGAGTGTTCCAAATAGTCATATGAGTTGATCGATATCAGTTGAAAGCATTTCGCTTCATATTCAATACTCTGTATATTATGCCAAATTTCAAGAAGCAGAAATATATACATATTTGATTATATATATATATATATATATATATATATATATATATATATATACATATAATATATATATAATATTTTAAATTCAATCAATTAATTGTTATAAAAAATGGATGATTTTTTAAATTAATTTGTATCGTATAAAGCAAGATCATCATATTTATTTGGTTACAATCTGATGATAGATCTTTGATTTATAGACAACCAAAATATTTAAATAAGAAAATAGAAATAATAGTTTTCTTTAATACAATAAATATTTAGATCTTATAATTCATTTTTATACATTGACAATTTATGTTACGTCATATTATATATCACTTCAAAGATTTGCCTAAAGTCTGTAATCAAGAATAACTTTAATAATAGAAACTAATATTGTTGATAGAATATTTAATAATATTGTAGAAGCATTAGTTATCATTCAACCAGTTGATGGCAAAAGTAAAAGAGAGAGAGAGAGAGAGAGAGAGAGAGAGAGAGAGAAATAATTTAGAAATACTTTAAATTAAATTCTATGAAGTGCGAAATACATCGTCGATGTATAATACGCAAAAGTTTCGTGGTATCTCCATCGCGAGATACAGTTATTACGGAAATTTCGCGCTATGGTAGCTCATAGAGCAAACCTGCTTGCACAATCTAGAGTCGACTTAAGTTGATATGAGGTCGTACTAAAGAGCAACAGCTTCGCAATGGAACTTTTACAAAGTAAGGCGAATCTGGTGAAAGATGTGGTAGTCTGAAATCAGGGAAAAAGCTGCGACGAAAGAACGTTTCTCGTGGGATTGATCTCGAATGGGGATAAACGTTATTGACGTGGACACAACGTTACGCACAGCCTTCTACCGAGTATTTTCAATCACGAGATTGCTCAATTGTAGCCTGGTTTTCCCCTTCTCGGCTACGTTGCTTCTTTCTTCAGGAACACCGTTTTCCTCTTATTTGCTAAAGCGGAAAGACCGAAGCCAGATTAAAAAGCGCGACTACGACCCTCGAGAATGATTATCTCCAGTACCGACAATACAGACAAGGTAACAGGACAAGAGGGATGGATGGCTTAAATGCATCTTCCGGCTCAATCTGATTGAGTACAGTCGGAGTGAAGTCGACGTAAATGTAATGATCCCTGATTAAAAATTATTGTACAACTATTTTTTAATTTATTTTTTACGATCCTAAAAAAGAATGTTTTAGAATAAAATAAAGATTTTACAAAAAAATATAATTATCTCAATGACAAATTTTTGTAATACTAATTTATAACTTTCAATAAATATAAATAACAAAAAATTTATTTTTAATATTAAAAAAATGTTTATTTATCTACTAAATAATGTATCATATATTGCTAATATCAATATATGTTATATATTATCACTCAAAAGCAAAATCAATACTTTTGAAACATTATTTACATATATATATATATATACATATATATAAAATTACTGTAATAATCAATTTTAATTTCGGAATTGTCGGAAATATCACTCATTTAATTAGATTGCTCTAAATCGCTTAATAAAAGAAGAATTCTTCAGTTAATTAGCAGCTCGCCGTACCTTCATATCCCTCATCGAAATTTTAATCTCCGGTGGGACAAAAATGAACGTGGATACTCCGCCCAACTAGAACTTCTCCGCGGAGCCAGAAGAAATGGCATTAATGCGCCGGAACAATTGTAAAAAGTAGATTAAAGCGGACAGTCACGACCGCAAATAATTCCAGCTGCGTCCGTCGCCGGATATCATAATAGTCCTGTTATTTAAATGGACGTCATCAGCGGGCACGTGACGTATCATTAAACTAGGACATTAAACTGCAAGCGTTAATCTTTTCCCCCGCGCGTACGCTTAAAACTTTTGTCCCGTGGGGTCTGGTAGCGTCCCCCTTCCTCTGATAAACTACCTCTCTTGCTTCTTTTTATCCTCTTCGATCCTCTCGGACTCACCCCATGATTCCCCTGACTGAGCCAAGTGCTCAGTGACACGACAAAAGTCACTTAGCTCGGTGATGAGGTAGGCTTTGGCGATTTCCACTGCCATTCTGGTATCTGTTGTCGCGTGGCAAGGGTAAATGAAGGTAAAAATTCTATAACTGGGAAAAAGCCTTATGGAATATCTGACAATGAAGTTTATCAACTATCCCCATTTCTAGCATATAAGTAGTTCATGTGCGAAACCGGTACGAAGCAGCAAAAATGAAAGGGACGTTGTAACGTATAAACGTAAGCATTCTATAGAACCAGCTTTATCATGCGCTTTGTAAAAACTGTACTACTTATTTTTATGAAATGCTTGCCATACTAAATATAATCCGCCACCGCATAATATTACCTCTTTTAGAGTAATAAGCCGCTTTTACTTTCCTATAGTAGTTATACGTGTACTGCTAGAATATACATGTATATGAGAAAGCCAACGCAATATTAAAAAATTGTGAAAATGTAGATTTGTCGTAATAACATACAATAATGTTTGCGTCTCATATTCTGGCCAGACATAAAATTTAATTTTTGAAATACAATGTTACAAATATTGTATAAGTATTTACGTTATGAGCTAAATATCTTTAAATATATTTTGAATTCTGTAAAAATAATAAATTATATTGGTTTATATTTGTAAATAACTAGAACAATGACAACTAACTCAAGGCTACTGAGAATCGACGCGGGAGGAGATGAGTAATTATTGTAGTGTAAAATATAAATTAATTATTCCATAGATGTCCTAAGGTTTTCTTTATTTAAAGTAAGGACTCTAAATTCCTTCTCAGTAACCTTAAATTAGTTGTCATTATTATTTTAAAGAGAGAGAGAGAGAGTCCTAGCTAAACATATTTATTTACTTAAACCAGAAATTCATAATGCATTGAACTAAAATCATAAATTCAGTATTAATTTTTTTGGTATATATAAATAACTTATTTATAGAGTGCGTATATCTTGGGCTTACAGCGCTTATAAGCCTTATTTGCCCTTGTTTAACTCTTACCCTATTAAGTACAATTTAGTGCCTTATCCATACTAACGGGGGCACTAAAATCCGTCCGTTTTTTCATTTATTCAGAATGATTAAAAAAAATCTCTAAAAATTTACTAATATACTTTCAACTTTCTAGAATAAATATTAGCATTTCATTTTGGAAAATAATAAAATGTAGTATAAATTATAATTACCGAAAAACGCAAAATAACTTGCACGAACAGGAATCGCTTGGTAACTAGTGACCCCCCCTTAGTAGGATAAGGGTTAATATTTGATAGATAACAAAAATGAATTGATGCTTACAATATGTAAGAATGAAAACGGAACACTTTAATAATTAACAATGATTAAAATCTAGATTAAAACATGAAAATACTAAAGAAATATATTAAATAATTAAAATCGTTATGTTATTGATATTATTAAATCATTAGGCTTACAAATAAATAAAAATTTATATTAAATATCTGATGATTATGCGAAAAATTCATTGGAAGAAATGTACCTCATAATGAGAATACGATTTGTGTTTGCGCGAAGAGTTTCAAATAGCAAATCTCCGTGATACAATAATGAGCCAAGAAAACTTCTTGCGTCTCCTGCTTTTCTAATTTGCTCTTAAGTTCAAGTCATATTGTTGTCGCAATTTTCTTGTAACGACTTTCATTCGAAACACGACTTCGCGGCACGTATTTTAAACTAGTTGAGCACTTTTTAACCATCGAGTTTGGACGAGAGCTCTCGTAACTGGCTTTAAAGTGCCAGATTTTTGTGGCGTAATAATAAAAGGAATTTTCATGTCTCGCTGTATTTCGCTTTGTATGCATTCAACGTTCTGAGAGTTAAATGCGAATGGGAATGCTACCAGCACGTTTTGTATCAATTTCTCACTTGGTATTTTTTATGTCTGTTTTTGTATGTTATTTTATATTTCTCTTATATTTTCTCGAAAAAGAATTTTATTTTAAAAATTTATGGTAAAAAAATCTTTGCTACAATTATAATGGATTGGATAAAGAGCGATACGTAAGGATTAAATCAGCGCTATTTATACCAATTAACCTAATTAATCATGGAGATGATTACTGTCTGAACAGTATAACTGTGCAAACAAAATTATGTCTGCAATTTAGATCGCATCAGTGATACCTACAGTGATATCTACATTTGATTCTCATTAAAAATTAATATACAAGTTTTTTATACTGATTAAATCTAAACTTTAAATCAACCTTTATTTAGCAAAATTTAGAAAATTCAACATTTCAATAAATAGTTAAAAAAATACTAGCATATTGTGGGTATATGAAAAATAATAAAATATTATTACCTATTTACTTAAAGTAAACGTTACTTTCTGATGAAATTTGAAAATTAATTCGCTAAACATTTCATTGAATTTTTTTTATTAAGGATTAACTTAAGAAAGAGTGAGTCCAAATAGGTTTAGAATTAGAAATATAATATATAGTATGTTGTATAGTAAAATTATATATAGTATGTTGTGTAATAACGAAATACCTACATATTTTTCTTTATATATGCATAAGAAATAGAACATCCTCTGTATTTCGTCCGTACAGCTTCATAAATCGCATCGATACTAGAATGAGCTTAAACCAATCATTTAAAAATATCGATAGCTTGCCTAACTGCTTCCAGCTTAAAGAAAATTAAGTGCATTCAGTGGCACATAACGAAAGGTATTTCAAGCCGGAGTTTCTGCTTTAATCTCACGTTACGAGCAACTAAAGTTCCGCGGAACGAGAATCGATACGGCGACAAAGTACGCAAATAAAGAAGCGCCCGAGAAATAAGGTAAATTGAGAAAGTGAATTGAGCAACCGGTGATTTTCATCAACCAAGCTAGCTTGATTTGGCGTGTGCAACAGGTCCTGCTATTTACTTTGAAGAGTAAGGACTAAATCAAATTTTAGTGAGCGTCACCGAGAGTGCCTTCTTGTTTATATATCTTATTTCATTTACGCAGTTACATACATGCAGTTCATAATTGAATTTTCGCCTATGATATGTGAGAATCGCAAAAATTATATTTTGCATCTTTATCTAAACTGTAACAATATATCACAATATTGCCAGAAATATCACGTTATCATGTTACAGTCAACATTAATTGTATATAAATTAAAGTAAATTACATTAAATTAGATCGCGTTAAATGACATAATTTTATGCAAACTTCCGGTAAATATGAAAATCGTTCCTAAACGCGCACTGAAGTCGTACGTAATATATTATGCATTATTACATATATTAACATGCAAACTAAGTTTTACTAGCATATATGCGGTGATTCGCAATATTACCAGTTATTATAAATAACAAATATGATTAATAATACACATGCATATAATTATAACATAATATAATAATATAATATAAAGTTATACTTATTATAAAATTATATTTTTTTCGTGATGTCTAATTCATCAGAAAATTATTGTTTTCATTCGACAATATAAAAAATTGAAGCTACTTTAAAGTTTTCGTAAAGGAAAAACCGATTTCAAATAAAGAAGCTACTAAAAAAAAAACATTATTTTGATATACGCCTTCTATTTAATTAATAACAAGGAGTATTATATATAAATATAACAAGTAATCACCTAACTTGTAATTATAACCATATATCCGATTCAACAAAAAAGATTGTTTTACTCTTTAAATTTCAAATTGAATCGATTAAAAAAATATATATAGGTTTTAGACTTTTGTATTTAACAGCATAAGTATTTCAAAAAGAATCAAATCGGTTCCCGACAATTGCAACAAATTCCTTGTCAATATCCTTCCTGTATATATTCACTGAAAAAAATTTCTAATTGGAAATGGACGAATCAGAAATTTACAATATTTTTGGTAAAATCTACTAGAATTCTTATTTTAATACCAGAATAATTATATTAATCAGAATTCTAGTTGTCTCGACTAAAATTCTAACAGATTTAACCAGAAAATTCTGATTCATTTTCCACCAGAATTACTATTTAATCCGACCAAACTATTTTTCTCAGTATTGTAACATGCAGCAATTGCATGTTTTAAAAATATATCTAGGAGAAACATGACATTGTGAACTAGTGATCAATTCTGTTTTTGTCGCAAAAAAAATCTTTGCGGAACAAAGAATGGTCAGATGATATGCCAACATAACTGTCAACAAACGACATATAACTTCGGAACGCGATCGTGTACCTTCACATATATATTTTATCAATGAATGGTAAACTTTATCGGACTGTTTACATTGAAAACAGTCCGGCACATGTAAGCTCTGCAGTAGTTGCGCATATGTCGATTCTA
Organism: Trachymyrmex septentrionalis; assembly: GCF_001594115.1. Classification (NCBI taxonomy): domain Eukaryota; kingdom Metazoa; phylum Arthropoda; class Insecta; order Hymenoptera; family Formicidae; genus Trachymyrmex; species Trachymyrmex septentrionalis. Next base: position 3,012,642 of record NW_017305180.1, read on the forward strand.
GTGTTGATCCAAGCAACGTTTACTGCTTCCATAAGCAATTTTATCACCAGTATGTGAAAATTGTCAAAATACGCGTTCGCAGGATTATGATGTGGTTCGTCAGAGTAACAAACTTCTCATACCTTCCACATGAAAAGGAACAATCAGAACAATCATTCGTTAACAACTATTAATTGTTATTATGACTCGTGTTCACTCACCACTACTATCTCAGATTATGACATCAGAAGTGAGAAAATAAAAATGCACAATAAAAATTCTTACACTAAAATGAAAATATATTTTAATAAAACAACAGATCATTCATAATCAAATAAAACTAATTTGTAGAATATATCAAAAACTCTGTTTTTCATTATAATTAATAAATAACCCTATATTATATGAAAATAAATTATGCATAATGAAAAGTAAAGTGATATCAACAACTATGACAAACTGTCAAATTGATAATACATAGAAATAAATAAAATTCAATTTTTCCCCAAAACAAGAAGAGTTTTTGATATATTTTGTAAGTCTAATTTATTGATTGTAATTATCGTTTCATTAAAAAAAATATATCTATTCAAATATAATTTGTAAGAATTTTTAGAATATTTTCTCGCTTCTGACGTCATAATTTGAAATAGTAATAATAAGTAAGAACTTACGCCATAAAAATTTTCTGCTCTGAATCCAAAATTTGCTTTCTCATTTACGTAGTAACAAAATGAACAAAATTTCCTCTTACATATTAAACAATACACGCCAAAATAATTACACATTAACTGCAACGCGAAATTCATCTCAGCACTATCCGCTTATAAATCTCTTTTCCTCTAAATAATCTTCCTTTAAAAAAGTTTCCCTCTCGCGTCATCGTCATAATGTATTATCTATAAATTGTTAACCGTTGAAATTTAAAGAATAGCTGATTCTCATTTAGCATTATATTATATTTAAACACGTTTGAATAACATAACTGATATAAACAAATAATAACATAAAACACATTATGCTCGTTTCTAATTCTTAATTCTTACCACTCCATACATTGTACTACTATCATATACAATAATATTTGATAAATAAGTCGGTACGTCGCGGTACGTTTTGCTATTGCAAACAACGACAGAACATTTTCTTACGCTCGAATTTGAAGAGTTTCAAACAAATCCAATAACACAAGATGTACAAGACGCCACCACGACGGAGACCAGAAAGGGAAGTGCAACGTATCTGAATTGTGAATTCGCTCGGGGTCTTTTCCGCGCGTATTTCTCGGCTGCTCGTGCGAACGTGCGGAGGAGCGCAATGGGCTGTTCCGTGTGTGCCTCACATGTGTGCACACCTGCGCCTGCATATGTGATCCATATGTAAGACACAGGCACGTGTCTGCCGCGCGAACATGGTATACAAGGTGTCACACATACTATGGATTCATTGTTAAATTCAGCGCCGACTATCTCATCGAATAAAAGAATTCGATTAATCGGTAATTAACTTCCGTGATTTTTCTTCTAGAAATAATTACAACGTATTAAGAATTGTGTAAACTTTGCAAGAATCTAATTGAAAATATTTTTGAGAAATCAACAAAGCTTCTCATGATCTTTTTATTCCATTTTTTAATACTTTAAATCCCCTTGCACATATTTTTTTTTTTTTTTTTTTTTTTCAGATAATCTTATTGACTTTGCGACGGTTATTGTTCTTTTGAGTTTAGATGTTAGCATCTGTGATTCAATAAAAATACATAGAGCTAGGAACAAGTATGTTTTACGAAGCCCGAGTTCTATGAATGCATCTTGCCACAAACACGAATACTTATCAATGCTCACATGCTGTACCATCTAGCATGATCTATTCTCCTCGTCCGGCTCTCAAGAAAGATAGCCAGCTTTATGCTCGCGCACGAACGAGTTTTAGATGTAAGCTCGCTGCTTTCATCGGTGGATGTATCGCGCATCACAAATCCGTCGCCGTCACATCCCACGATTCCGCGAAACGAAGAAAGCGGGAATGCGGAGTACGTGTATGCATCTGCACGTATCCGTGCTTGCAATAAAAATGGGTCGAAGAAGATGGAGTAGATTATCGAAACTCTCTTCCATGATCGGTCTAAAAAGCACTGGAGACCAATGATACGCTTCGGAAGTGGAACTCTGATAGAGCGGTAGAAATATTACCTGATAAGAACCAAACGTTTTCACTCGTAGTAGTATCTATCATCGTTTCATGAGTTTGATTTAGGTGTGGCATTGCATTATAGCGTCATAAAACATTTAACGATAGAATAATTTATGTGTATATGTGTGTGTGTACAGGATTCTAGTAATTAAAGTACAGCTCTTTTTTAATATAAGTTAAAATAGAAAAAAAAAAGATAAATCTTTCATAATAAAAAAACAAAGATTTTAATTAAAAAATATATATAATTCCATTTAAAAAACTGCAATTGCGTTTGGCAAATGCATTAGTGCATTGTTCAAAAAAATATTATTATGATAGAATAACAGATCAAAATAAATAATAAAAGATTTTATATACAGTATGTCTCAAAAGTTTCCATTTTGTTAAAAAATCCAATTCTTATATAATTTTTATGATTTCATTTATTAATTATTTAAAATACATTTTGAAATAATGCAATCGTAAAATTTATAGAAACATCTCTAATAAACTTTTTTTTTAAATAGGAGAAATCATTTCAAAACCTCTGTCACAATTTTCGATATGGTGTTAAAATGTCATCCTTCCAGCTTCATTTTCAACTTCAGAAAAAAATAATCGCAGGAAACTATAATCAGTAGATAGTCAAGCATCACCTTCAAGACTATCACTTTTTGTGTTTGCTTTTTGTTCCGTTATTTTTCTCAACAAGCCCCTCAAAAATATTTTCTAATTTTTATTGTCACAACAAATAAATAATATAATATAAAGAACGTAAATTTATAAAGTTAGAAATAAAGTTTCATAAAAAAATAATTTCATATTTTAATAAATAGATTTAATTAGATAGCTCTAAACAGTAGAAAAAAATTCAGAAACTTTTGAAATAAACCGTTAAGATTAATGTATTTGATTAAAATATAAGTAACATATGTGATAAAAAAATACTGGATGCTACGTTATTACAAATAAAAGATGCTGTAATCACATTAATCGTATATCAATATAAAAAAGCAGAATAAAAAAAAGCTCATATATATGTAAAATACATTGTAAAATGTAAATGTGCAATCGTTCCATTTTTTATATTAAATAAAAAATAAAAATTTATTTAACCTAAATTAATATTAATTTATCTGATTTAATTTGTTATTGGTATAGCAAACTTCGAGAAGTCTGACGAAGCGAGTTCAGATTTGCGAATTAATGCCTGCACCCCAGACACGCGTTTACTGGTTGCAGTGACCAAATCGGTCCTATCTGCGTACACGCGTGGCAGCGCCAGCACAATGGGGGAGATTACGGGGACACTACCCTATACGCTACGTCGAGCACAAAGATGGCAGACCTGTGCTCATATGATCAGGATACGTCAAAAAACTATACACATGGATTTCCATTTTTATGACCGTGAATCGTCTCTTTTTGTCCCATGGGAACGCCGTCTCTATCGAGAAATACCGAACGGTCGACCACTTTCGCCAGACCGGTTTATGCCATTCTTATCCTAACGCATCTTCCGGTGGAAATAATAGCACACAATGTCGAACGGATACGAAATCTATCACTGAACTGCGCGGATCCACGTCTTCTCTTTTTCGGAATGGAAGATATTGATGTAATGTATAATTCAATGTTGCATATTTAATATAAAAAATTTGAAGTTGTAGAAAGTCATAAAAGAGAAATAATTCTCAAAAATAGAAGAAAAAGATTAAGACATTATTTGAGTATATATATATATACTCAAGATTAAATAATTTTCAGATTTCAGATATTTATATTTTCAGATAGATAATTTTTAACCAAACAAGTTAAATGTTATCCACTACGGTTGAAACCGATTCTATTGCACGAATTTTCTGAAAGAAACTTTCCGTGAAAACGCCGCAAAAAAAAGATCGTAACGGTTTTTAAATTTATCGAAACTATCATGTTACAAAGTTGGACGAATCTGCTCGTATGGCCGTTGCACTTGTCACATGCAAGTGAAGCATATCTGGAAACCGCTGGTTCTCGTTGTATCTCGCACATAAAGGTAAAGAGACGATGCCAAAACGCGGATGCAACCGTCTTCGGTAAGAGTGCTCTCGAGACGTGTGTTAGAGGAAAAGTTTTAACGAGACAGCCAGAGATTTCTCAGCTGAGGAGAGGGAGTAAGTCGGCGTATCGCTTTTTCCTCAGTGCTGAAGCCACGGAGGAATGTAGCCCTTCAGGGTTGAACTCTGCCGCGCGGAACGACGTTTCGTGTTACGCAACGATCCTTCAACACGCTCTGTTCATTGCGCAACCAGTGCCTGGTACCGTAAGAAGCTTTGCTGATTTATCAAAAAATTATTATGGCTAAGCGAAAAAAATCTTCTTGAATCTCTACGTCGCAAAAATATTGTTCAAGAGATCACATTTGTCGTCTTAGAAATAACATTTTTTAAAGCAGCATTACTTTCTGTATTCCATAATGATAAAATGTATAGTGGTATTTGAGACATCACGCAGTGCTCTTGGATGTTGTTTTCCTTTTTCTAAAACCAAGATAATTTCTAACTAAAGAATTTTCTTGAATTTGAAAGAATTATCAGAATTTTAAAGATTTCGTTTACTTATCACTAATCTCAGGTTGTATTAGAAGCAAGAAAATATAACTTTCTATTTAACTAATTAATAAATAATTATATAAACATCTACAAATAAATTAATTATGCATAATTAAAAATAAAATAAACTATGTTTACAGCTACAATGACCGCTAAATTAATACCTAAAATTTAATATATAATTTAAGTCCTCACCGAAACAAAAACGTCTTTTAGTATATTTTATAAGTCTATTCTTTATCGATTGCAAATGTCGTTTTCTTGAAAATATTTAAATATGATTTGCAAGAATTTTTATTGTGTGTTTCCTCACTTTTGACGTCACAATCTGAGACAATAGTGGTGAGAGAACAGGAATCTTAACTCAACAATATATGCATCTTTAATTTAATTTTTAATAAAATCATATTATATAGAATGCAAATACAAATTAAAATCATTTATATTCGATAATTATCAAATTATAAAAAAAAATATATTCGCGAGATTATAAATACTTCGTATGAGAAATAGTAGTGTACCATTCTCTAATTGTAAGATTGATTATTTTTAAATTGATGACAACGCAATAGAATAATTTTTCTGTTACTCGAAGTAATGGACCATGAAATTGATAAACAATTCGCTAGAAAAACTGCCAAATATTCAACTTGTAGCGAGCAAACGGCGTCGCATAGCAAAATTATTTGCCGCAGTTCGCTGCACACTCGCTGTATCGTGTAGACAGCTGTTCGTCCAATAAATGTGACATGCGCAAAACGATTACGCAAGCGACAAGTGATAACAGTGAATTGCGTTTTGCCGGGCGTTTACATAAAATTGCAGACTGCGAATGACAATACATACCGATAAATGAAATTTTATGCAGAACGTCGCACACGTGTTGTCAGCGGTAGTTTACAAAGTTACGCGAATTGAGATTCATAAAAGAAAAAGAAACATAATGATTCGTTTGGAAAATAATTATTTACTCAATCATTCACTCAATCGACTGCTGAATAAACAAATTAGATGCAACATAAAAGAGTTCTTTAATTATTTGTAAAATGTCTTCAAAACGTACGCAATAATTTCTATTTTCAAAGTCTTCTGTGGCGTACTTTAATAAACGGGGGGAATTTGATCGACATCTTCAGAAAGCCCGTAATACGGAATGTCCCTCTTTTCCAATGAAAAGTAGAATTGATTTTCAATTTCACCATCGTTGCAAACAGCGTACAGAGTACCAAGCTTGTCTCGATTTTAAATTAAAATCAAATGGAAACCAAATTATACGCCGTGGAAGGGATACGTAATTTATCGCGGGGAAAGATGCCGCGCGCCCCAAAGCATTGAAATATTTATTAACGAAAGGTATTTCGTTCCAATCGATCTACAAAAGTACAATAAATTAATAAAACTGTAATGAACACAAACGGAAATATTTTTATAAATAAATACTAAATAAAACACGATTGAGAATTTAATCGGAGGTAAAAAAAAATTATATTTGCGGCAATGCTTTTACGCTTTTAGTCAATAAAGAACAGATTACTTGTTCGTTGCAAAAAATATTGGCCATTTATAGCAAATGCATCCGTTGTGTAGCCTATCCTATGCGTAATTTACAAGAACAAAGTTAATAATACATGCAGTGCTCTGGAACGATCGATGTCGCCACTATACTGCGGTGCTTTCTCTCTTCTATACCGCAAATGCGCGAAGTTCGCAGATCGGACGGACCATGAAAACGATCCCGCAAACGTGGCGTTTGCGCGCATCGGACTTGTTAATTGTTAATCGTCTCGGCCGCGCTTGTACGTCACGTGTACGGTGCAAGCGTCACTTTATCCGCGGCTGAAGAGCATAGGCGCACGGTCGCATTACCGTGATTGCAACGGCAGGAAACGCTAATTCACTAATGCGTCACTTCCACGCTCGCATGTCGCATCGTTGGTTTCGTACGCTATTGAAGATAGTTTAGGATTATATATGTTAACGCGACGCAGTTGCCTTTCTTGCAGCTGGATACGTCCCGTCGATTAATTGTGCTGGAGAATCTCCTCCGCTTGCACATTCTGTTTGCACGTGTTCTTGTTGCACGTTGTTCATATTTGAATTGCGAATAATTGCGGAAAAGTTTTGGTTTCCGTACACGAAGTGATTCAAAGTTTCCTTCAAACTTTTGAATATATAAATAGATTAAACAAAAATATCTTTAATTTTACAAATTAAAATGTTACAACGATTACATGGTACGTAAATATGTTGCTATTTTACTGTATATGTATAATTTCTGTTTTCTTTCTGAAATAAGTTAAGAGATAAATAATAGAAGAAAATAGATAGTAATTCTCAAATGTTTAATGAATGAATACAAATATAACTGTTATTATCAGCATCATGAGATGCATGTATCGATACGATATAAAAGGAAATATATGTGACATTAATCAAATTTTGATCACTGTTTGCTGTGGTGTAACAATGTAAACTTACGGTGGTTTCCAATGGATGCTCAATTATGGAAAAACTTAACAAGCTCGTGATCGATTTTAATAACTCAAACATATGCAATAATCGTAAATATTATAAATGAAAAATCTCTCAAAAATAATGCCTTCCATAAAAAAATCTTTTGTATATTAAATTCCTTTCTTTTTACTTTTTAACAATAGTAAAAAAAGTTTTAAAATATTATTCAGTAAAAATTTTATTTATATTAATAATTTAATGTATACAGATTAATAGTTAAAAATAAAAATAAAAATTATATCGTGTATTATTTCTGCCCCTCTGTATTTCTTTAGATATTTTTATTATATATATAAAATAACGTTCATATAAAAATATTAATGTTTATTGCTAAAGTTAGATATTAATATTCAAGAATTAAATTAGATATTAACTTTTTAATTTCTTTTGAATATTCTCTTTTCAGTTCTTCGAATAATTTGTTCTTCAAATAAATTACGTAATTTACGCGCAAATTATTGATTTCTCTAGTAAATGCGCACATTTACATTACTTTTTTTTCTGTATAATAAATGCGTATACTTTATATTATTTTTGTATATTTTACGCACAAACAATATCATCATTTTTACAAAATTTTGACAAAATTCAATGTTCGATTTTCCATGATAGAGTCCACGATTGTAGACCTTTGCGCATCGATCGTGCAAACAGAGAGGCATGCATGGGTGCTTGTGAAAACTCGGCAAAAGCACAAAGTAACGAGGAGTGGGTGGTTAAAAAAATGTTTATCGCTCGACGAGTTCGATGAGCGCAATTAAACCGCTGTCAAAGACTCGAAACGAGGCCTGGATAGCATGGTGACGCGCTATAATGACGACGAAGGGCTATAAGTTAATCAACATTAACTCGAAATTCGATCCCGTTAGACTATGCGTGCCGCTCGCTCTACTGAAATTCTACGTTAAAGTATGTCGTACGATCAATCAATTGCAACGTAAAATTTGGTAAATATCTACAACGAGCTTCATCTGTTACTTAAAAGCGAAAATTGCACGAAAGATTTAAATTATATTATCTAGTAATTTATGTCATTTGTCTTATTTGCATTAGACTTCATTTTGATAATTATATAATTCTTTATACGATAGACCAAATTCAATTATATTTATTTGCTTGTTGTTAAATATTGAAAAATGATTTTATTAAATTTATTACTAATAGAAATTCTTAATAAACGTAAAATTTTTATAATTTCTGTCTACTTTTGTATTAATTATAATACAAATCAATAATCATAATATATAAGTATATATTTTATTTTGAGCAAATGATTTATAAGTAATCAAGAGTCGGAGAAGCTTATAAATAAAATTTAAAAGTTTACAGAAATAAAGATGTCTTAATTGCTGTTATTTGTTCGAATATAATATTATTGCAATTTTCTTATCAAATTTCTGTATATATAATATAAATTGTCAAATTTCTGTATATATAAATTGTCAAGCTATATAAAAATAAATGCACGTACCTACATATAGACATTTAATGAGAATAGAAAGTGCAATAATAGGGAATGCACAGACGGCTGATGACATTAATCTGATTTACATAAATCGACCATTCGTGCCAGAAGCTAATTCGTCGTTCCGCTTCATTCAATTGCCGTTCAATTTTATGAACGGACTACAGATAATTTTACGTTGTGACGTTATCTCTTTTGGCAGCGCCTAATCATTATTTCAATTTATTAAAAAAAAAAAATTGCAAAAAAAGTTAATTATTCATTTAGTTGTCGCAAATTGAATTATTAAAAAATAATTAATCGCAATGGATCTTTAATTTTATTTAACAAAATATATGTAAATAGTGTTGTTAATAAAAATTATATAAATTCTTAACACGTTTATATATTTCAAACTTTTTAAAATCTGCTTGTACAACAAGGATTAAATAAACTTATGAATAAATGTTTAAAATAAATTTAGATGACAAAGCAAAGATGTAAAAAATAAAAACATAATAAAAAGCAGAATTTATGTTAATATTACTCGATGATAAATTGATAAATTAAGTTAGAAAACAGACAACTTAATTTAATCTAAGAGTGTTCAGTTCCTAAATTGCATTTAAACAAAAAAGCATGTTCTTAAATATTTATGTATATGATATACTCGTATAATTATGCGATACTTAAACTATTATTTTTCTAACTTTTAAGCATAACATTTGTTTGCATAAACATTTGTCTCGATTATTTATTCCTATTTAATCAAATAGATAAAAGTATTGACTGCCCATTTTTTTCATTCAATAATATAGGTCAATTACTTCAATACTCAAAAACACAAAATTGAACCGTTTGGCCTTAACATTCTCTTTATCGTGTAACTTCATTGTGCAGATTTGCAACACGATATTCAACAATCTAATTATCGAAGGATATGGCGATATGCGCAAGCAAGAGAACTGACGGTTCAATGATCGTTTCTGAAAAGACGTTCCACGGCTGCGCTGCCATAACGAGGCGAGTTTCGTAGACGACGACGCTGCGTTTTCGTACTCCGGCCTCTTTAATGGATATATGCATAACGGTGAAACCGCAAATGCTTCAATTATGAAACAATGAAATAGTCAGGGGTGCTAGGGTTCGCCACACACTTCCCTCTTCTACGACTGCGCCGCGTTGGTGCCAACTGACGCCAACTTCTCGCGCTCTAACTTGGTACCGTTGTTTCGTCGAGTTAACCAGCTAACTTTATAGCAATCCACTCTGCCGTTTTCCACCCTCCTCGCACACGCCCTACTTGTACTATTCCTTTTCTACTAGCTCTTCTAATCTTGTGCGTCCGCGTTTATCTTCAACCGTAAGTCATGGCGGTCTGTAGTTAAAAATGCGCATTAAAGCAGCTTTTTCTTTGAAAGGGAATAAAAATTGCGCTGAGACTAGCGATAATAAACAATATATATATTTGTGCACAGCAAAAAAGTCTGATTGCACTAAATAATTCTAAAAAATAGACATATCAGAATTTCACAGTTAAATCTATAATTCTAGTCGAGATAACCAGACGTCTAATTATGATGACCGGAATTCTGATTGATATGATCAAAATTTACTGGCTCATTCATTTTCAACCAGACTCATAGTCAGTGTAATATCACAAAAAAGAAGAAGACTTAAGCGTGATTTACAGGAGGCGACTTTTATTCGCTAGAAGCCGCGTCTAGTGAAGTCATAGCAAATTCGCTACTAAAAACTTCTTCTAGACAGGTTTGTTTTTGTTAGCGTATAGTCGCGGCAAATACCGCTTTCGACGCTTGTCGCTAGCTTGTCGCTAGCTTCTTGCTGCTCTTCCAGAGCGAATTTTTAAGTCGTCAGCGTGGAAAGAATTTTTCCAGAACGTCTTGGCCACTCAGATCATAAGCATCAGAGAATAACCATGTCATCGAATGACATACTTCGAGTCTGTTGTGTTTTGTACCCAGCTATTCGCTTGATCACTAGCGACCACTCAACGCTGCGACTTCAAAATTTTAGTCGCTAGCAAATAAAAACCAAGCGTGTAGAAGAAGCTTTCATCAGCGAATTCGTTGACCAATTATAAGAAGCTTGCTTCAAGCGAATAGCAGAATCGTTAAAATTCGCTGGCAAATTAATGATGTCGGTTTTTAGCGAATAAAAATCACCCCGTGTATATCACGCTTTAGATAGGATTGTGCAGAAACTATGTAATACAAAGATTACGCCATACGATCTTGCTTTTTCTTGATAAAAGAAGAATTAAGTATTGATCATGGTTTTCCATTTAATATTATTAAAACTAATTGTTCAATACTGTTAAAATTAATTGTAACCTTTTAATCAAAATTTATAAGTATTAAGATTCTTATAGCAATTTAAACCCAGTAAAGTATATTTTTATATATGATATAAAATATCAAAGTATTATAAAAAGTTACTTTGCTCTCTATTGGGATATCTTTCTCTATCTTATTCTGCTACCTAACAATTTTAATCTCTAAGATACTTTGAAGGTACTTACAATATATATACTTGGCAATTACGGTAAGAAATACTTCTGGAAAATATTGCAATAAGGAGTTAAATTGTACCGACAGAAATAATATAGCATCATCGGCGTAAATAAAAATTTTTTATAATTTAACTAATCTAGAAAGATCAATTAGCTTCGATCAACTAGCTACAATTTTAATATGTATTATAATTGTACTTATCGATTTTTTTCTTAGATATTAAATCCTATTTTTACTCTCATCATATAGTACATGGTTCTTTCACTTCATAGAAAATTTTCTTTTATACGGCAAAGTAAAGCTTGTTCGCTACACAGTTTCCTAAACCGATTTCGCTTGCATAAAATAATAAACTATTCTGATATTACTAAATATTAGTTACAAATTCTTTAACCTTTATAAGGCGGGAGTCTATTTTTTAAATCTTTCAACTCTGTTTTAAGTAAGAGATTTGATAATTCATTATTTCATTATATTCTTTACCTCAAAATATATAACACTGTTTCAGCACCATTATAGTGACTTACTAAAATCAAAATTATAGTGACTAATAAACAGATGAAAATATTGTTAGATAAAATCCTCTTCAATTAAAAAATAAACTTACATTACTTATATTTTAATCATTAAAACGTATTTCCACTAAAAAAAAAATCTGATAGATTTAATCTATCTGTAGATTTCTAATTTAATCAGTATACCTGTTAGAAAATAAACGAGCAAAATTCTCTCTCTTTTAGAAATTACCAGATTAACATAATTAATTCTATTCTGGTAAATAATACCAGAATTTCTTGATAGTAATATTAAATTTATTTAATTCGATCAACATAACTTTAGTAAAAAAAAAGTTTAGTGATTAGATGGAAGTTTTATAGATCCAACCTACAATAATAAAATCCTAATAATTAAATTTATCAAATATTCTAGGTATAAAACATCAAGTTTAATTATGATAATTAAAAATCCTGTCCAGCCTCATCAAAATGCAATATATCATCTCGTTGGTATAATCAGAACATTTTTCTAATATCAAAGTTTCGAGAAAAGATCAACTATGAATTGTCTAAAAAATTTATTAAAATCAATATCGGATATTTTGAATCGCCTTATATTGTTGATCGCAATATCTCTGATAATTAATCGTCCATCTTTTATAACGTCCATAGTACAGGCATCATTAATCAGTCGCTCCATTCTTTATATCGCGCGCATTATGCCTATACAATCAGCTCGATAATTATCGCGCAAGGTTCAATATGCCATACGCTTTTAGCAAAATAATCGTTCCAATATTGAAAAAAATAATGTAAGAGATTAAAAAAATAACAACGAGAGGCAGTACAGCATATATCTACATAATGGTGCCGAATGATACAGCTTAAGTGATAATATACCGAGCTGCACAATCCGCCCATATAGTCGCGATAAGGCATCCCCATGCTGCATGCCGCAAACGCCCCTTTTAAACAGTAAACACCCTTCGCATGTTGATAGTTTATGCTCGCACATTGCACGCCGGCTTGGCTTATTTATCGCGCGTTATTTATCGGCATGGCCGCCTCGTTTCTTCATCGCTCGTATTCTCTTAGCTTCGAATATGCAATAATCGAAGTTATAATTTACTGAAATGTCAGTTGTTTTTTTTATAACTTATTGATAGAAACAATAATGTACACAAACATACGTATAATAGTATACACAATGTATATTTAGTCATCTCTTTTATTAGATAGTAATAAATATAGCTTAGTTTAAATAAAGAAGAGACCACAGAAATGTCATTGTATCAAGCATCCTCTGCTATTTATCATTTACAAAAACGATGTAAAACCGAGTTAAAGGCAAAAAGTGGCGATCAGTGATGCAGTATGACGTACGCATATAAGCTAATCTACCGGCAGTAACGTGTAAACGTAACGATCGGAAACGATAAGCGGATATCATCGTCGCGTGTGACGGATTGCGTGCGATACGTTTTCGCGCGGATACGGAGAGGCGTAATCCGTTCCGGTACGCTTGAGCGCGGCGAACCACGACCCGATCATTTATTTCTATGATCATAAAGTCGCCGTGTGATACGTGCGTTCTACCCTCAGCTGCGTGATATATTTTCAACCGGTCCGCAAACGAACATCGTAGATTTGTCTTTCTCGTAGTAATCCGATTTTACAACTAATCTAATTGCCATAGACTGCCGGACCTTGCTTCGGTTCCGATTTACGCATACCTTGTAACCAAAATATAATGCACGATTTTGCTTTAGAAAGTCCAAAAACAAATGTGAATAATAAAAATTTAGCAGTGAGCGAGAGTGAATTATTGATTATTCAATATATAATCTGACAACCGTCAAAAATGGTAGCAAAATTCACAAACACAGAGATAAATGTTGAATAATTGCGTTAACCATATATTTCGGATAAATTAAAATATAAAATTATTGATTCAAATATCAGATACCGTGTTTTGTATTATATTACTCACATTAATTGGAAAAGTCCAATAATATAAGCTTTCTTTGTATACATTTCCTTTTAGTTCTATTATATAAATTTTTATGCATG
>NW_017305180.1:3026548-3027339 GCF_001594115.1 Trachymyrmex septentrionalis
ATTGAAATAATTGGCAGAAAAATCGATGCTACAAATAAGCGCAATTTTAAAAGTCATTCTAAATTCAACGTAAACTAATTATACATTCAATTTTTTAATGCAATTAAAAAACTTTTTTTTTTTTAAATTTTTGTGCAATGCACAGTTTCTGTATTGATTTGCAGCATTACTGCTTATTGTATATATTACATCTTTGCATTTTCTTCAATGAAAAAAAACTTTAGTCTAAATTCGTTTAGATTTTCAAATGTATATATTGTACAATGGTTAATTTGACAAAATATTTATCGGTGGGAATGTGCATGTTTAACAAATACGAGTCTTCCGTAAAGTAAAACGCAAACGGGCAATTCCAAAGCGGATTGCACGGGTCATGTTAAATCGAATTATAAACGTCACGACCTAATTACATCTTTCGTGCCGCCATGCATATGTAGTAAATGCGACACCGCAAAAACGAAAACACCACGTGCGAGAACACAACTCTACGCTGAAATTACGTTTCTCGCAACATCGTCGACAAAACGTTACATAAATATGCTTCGCGTATTCTAGCTCGTGGCGAATGGACCACATGAGTCAATTTTCGTAAGGAAACTTTTTCGATTTTTTGATGCTGCAAATTATGGATATTATTTATATTTGTAGTATTACGTCAATATTTTTAGATAATACGTCTTAAGTGACTTTTTTAATCTTAATAGATATATTTGTGATATAACTTTTTAATATATTAATTTAAAAAATATATTGTATATAATATATAAGCAACATAATAAGTTTTTTACTAT
>NW_017305180.1:3027575-3028793 GCF_001594115.1 Trachymyrmex septentrionalis
TTATGTTTTATACCGTTTATATATAGCTCTATTTTATAAACATTGATAATGATCCGATCGTGATCGAAACATTTGTTGTTGTTAGCTGGTATGTTATTAAATTTTATAATTTTTTTATTAAGAGTTTCATTTACTCATCGATTTTTACATGTCAAGTTTTTGGCTCGTAGCCCTTTTTCTTTTAACTTGTTTTTAAATTATTGAGCCATTATACTATTATATATTTTGTTAAAAGTAGAAATAATTTTAGAGGTAGATATTAAACGTTACAAATAATTTAATATATTTTAAGAAAGAAAAATGTGTTTAACTGCGTTATATCATAAAGAGTAATCAATAATTAATTTGAATAGTTTACAATCTCTCCTATTTATATACTTAATGAATTAAACCCGAGATTAAACCGGTTATTTAATTATTCATATTCTCGTTTTTTTATACTTATATATATTTGACCTTCACTAGCATTACATAACAATCTTCGCACGCTTCTTAAGAATACTCATTGTGAGTATTATTATACGTATCGATTTAATTCAACAACTTTTTATAAATACTTCAAATATTTCTAGAAAACAAGTAGAAATGCCATCATGTTAACAATCTTAAATTTTACCTATATGAAAATCAATATATATAATATATAACCATGCAATCGGCGTAGACGGTATTGCAAAAATGTAAATTAAACCGATAAACTGCGTACCGACAGCTCCTAGTTATAATTCTCTTTGGATATCTTCATCAGTGCATCGAGGATTAATTGAGATAATTATGTCAGGCAGTCAGGTTAACTCTCATAAACTCGAGATCGATACTCTACTAGCTATGATTTACTGCTTTAAAGACGTTTCTCTAACTCGTAACTGTAAATTACATAAGTCGCTAATTAACACCATTATCTGCGCCTACTTTCCAGTATCTCATAACGACACGTGCAATTTAATACACGTGTGTGTCGAGATAGTAGCGAGCAGTTTGATATGGGAAGTACGATGATAAGCATCAGAAATATAATTTTTGAATAATTACCTTACGTAAACTTTAAGATCTTGTTAACAATCGAAATGCTTTATATAAGAACGTGACTGTCGCAAAAGTATTGTATTTAACAAGTGCATCTATATAAATTTCCAAGAAAATTTCATTTAAAATTAATTTGACATATTTGATAAAGAAATTTAACTGAATTATGTTTAATATACATATATATATATA
>NW_017305180.1:3028977-3030766 GCF_001594115.1 Trachymyrmex septentrionalis
AAAAAAGAACATAGAGAAAAAACATACTTTAAGAAAACAATTTTATTTCTCTGTAATCAATTATTATACTAAATTAGTATCTTAAATTTAATATTACATAATTCTAATGTTTCAAAGTATTCAAATTTATTTTCTAGAAACTTTTATTTTTTTAATTGTCGTTGTAGCAAATGAGTGACATCGAGTAAATTGCTTTTATAGAAGCTTTAAGATATTGTTTTAATTTTGAAAAGTAATTGCAGTTTTGCGAAATATTAAAAAAAATAAGATACGTAAAAAGAACAGAAAATCTTTTTTTGGAAACGCATTTCGGTTGCACACGGCTGAGACTTTTATTTTGTTATATACAATGATTACAATCATTACACAACGTGCCACGAGTTCGTTGTATAAATTCCCGTCGCGAAAATATTCCTTCCGTTCGGGTGTTATTTTAGTACGAATTGTGTGTATGTGTGTACGCGTGTGTATGTATGCGTGTGTGTATATGTGAATGCAAACTCGAGAAAATGTTCGCATCTCGTCCTCTCGACCTTACCGTTAAACAAAGTGATGCGTCAATGAAGAAAAGGCGCGAGTGCTTTCTCTGGTTTATATCGGTGACCCTTCAAATCACCGCTCGTATTTGTATCTACGTTTCTACGCCACGCGTGAACTTTGCAGGCTTATTGTCGACGAAACGTCGCGGCGCCTCGAGTCAAAAAACAAACAAACTCAATAGCGATGACGGCGGCGGTGGCGACGTCGGCGTCGGCAACGACTGGTCGCGGCGCAAATAAACTCTCGCCTCGACGTATGCATGTGGCAAGTTGCGTAATAATATGAAGTCGGACGTTCTCTTACGAGTTTACTACCTCTCCAGCGTAGCTCCATACCGTCTCCTTCCAACGCATAAGAAAACAATCAGTCAGGCGCTGATCCGCGCATGACCTATTTCTCCTTTTTATAGAATAGAGAACTTTTTTATTTCACAGAAAAGATAGAGAGAGAGAGAGAAAGAGAGAGAGAGAGAGAGAGAGAGAGAAAGAGAGTATATCGTGAATACCGGATATTGGATCGTTCTTGCGTTGGATCGAGATGTATGAGCTACGTTAAATTTTAAACGTGACGTTTGATATAGATCGAATTTATCTCAATAGAACGTATATGCAAAAGAAAGCTGCAGAACAAATTTACTTTTTATTCTCGTATGAGTAAATTTGATAACCAGAGCGTCTGAAATTCTATAAATGCATTATAGTACTGAAATAGCAGTTTTTCATTACTCTTGCAACTCGACCTAATAAAAATTTTTTCATATAAGAATAATTGTACATGTATAAATAACGTCTGCCTAGCTGCCTTCCCCCCATTCCACTTAACCAAATTCCACTTATCAAAATTCGCAAAAAAAATTTTTGCGCTCATTTTGTTTAGCTAAAATAAAAATTTTTGTGGGAGGACTGAGTAGGATGTCAGTCAGCTCCCCCTCCCTCCCCCGCCCACGTGTTTTGGAAAATCAAATACACAGGATTTATGAGCTTTCATATTCACATAGTTTCAATTTTTGCGCTGCATCCCTTAAGGTACTTCTCTCTTGGAGCAAATAGTCGTATTTATCCCTAAATCGTTTAAAATTGCAAAATTACGCTATCTAACTATGCAAAATATATTTTCGATTTATGCGCTACTATTTCTAAGTAATTTCGATTTTTGCGCTCCAACCCTTAAGGGACTTTCCTCTTGCTTTAAGGAACAAATATTTGATTTTTTAAATCGATTGTTATTAACACGTAGAGGGGGGGGGGGG
>NW_017305180.1:3030866-3039507 GCF_001594115.1 Trachymyrmex septentrionalis
GAGCTGACCGACAGCCCACTCAGCCTTCCCAAAAAATTTTTTTTTAGCAATTTAATGAACGCAAAAATTTTTTTTGCGAATTTTGAGAGCGCATTATTACAATATATAATTTATTCATTAAGATTTGATTAAGTGAGGAACCAGCAGACGTTTGTAAATATATGTAAACTTATATAAACGTATACAATTATATAATCATATACAAAATATGTTCATACATATACTTTTTTTTCTCCTGTATAATTATACTGTTTAATACAAGAAAAATAATAATAATAAAAAACCGTAAAAAAATATTTCTTCTTGAATTTTTTTGAAGAACAAATAAAGTAAAAATTATCATTTTAATTATTTTTTATGTTTTTCATTATTATTATTTTGCACGTAATAAAAAGTAATTTTACAAAATAAAGAAGAACGTACGAGCATATATGAACATATTTCGTGTATAATTATATATGTTTATATATGTTTTTATATAAAAAATTTTTTAAAGGAAGAAATTTTATTTTTTCATTTTTTTGTAAAATAGTTACTTGAAGTAAAATACTCACGAGTTGTTTTCTTCTTTTCTACAACGATCCTTTTTTCTATATTAGTGTTAAAACTTAATTGACGGTAATAATCGATAGCCAACAATTCTTGCAAATTCCTGCAAAAATGCTTGGCACATTTATGGCTTGTAGGCATTGGAAAACGTTGAAATACTCCGCACGCGTAACGTTCAACGACACAAAAATCTCTCGGCAATGCAATGTCGGCCGCGCTAGAAATGTTTTCCATTTTGGATGCAACGTAATGACGACGCTTGATACGACTGTCGCGAGGAAACGGGAAATCGCGTTGCCGCGCGAACAATGGCGACGTAATTCCACGCGTGTCAGTGGAGATTCACGCACACACTGTGATCCCGCCGGAGGGCGTGTAAAAATTTCGCACCAGCCGTGAAAGAATCGCGAACACGCCGACGTGATACACGCCCAAGTGGATTCTCCTCGGCCGGACATTTAGTTGACCGTCATAAATTCTGGGCTTTGACGCTCGCGGGTATAGAGCCCGGTAACGCGCCCGGGCTCTCCCGGCGGAGCTCGGCAGTGGCCGAGATTTTTCGAGTCGCGGCTAGTAAAATTCTGCGAGAATGGATCCCGGAATAGGTACGGGGAATAAAACTAGGAGATGCAGGAAGGAAACGAAACGGGCCAACGTCGCGGTAGCTCCGGCTCGGTTCCTACTCGCAGACACCAGGAGAAGAGGTGTTGGTGCAAGGGGACGTGCTCGCATCCTGCTGCGGTTTCATAAGCGAGAGAACATTGAAAAAAGTAGCTTTCAAAGAATCACTAAATAATAGAATTTTATAATAGAAATGCAAAAACCAGAGGAAAATGGGCAATAGTGACAAAAGTAAATTGATTAAATGCCATAAACAATACAGGAAGAGAAAAGAAATTTTATATTAAAAATATAAAATTGTATGTGTACAAAAATATAAATATATATGTATATACTTTTATTATTATTTATATATATTAATATTATATATGTACTCTCTAAATCTCGTGGAGTGAAATCTCACTCGAAGAGACTAAAAATTTAGCCTGTTTTGAAAAAAAAGAGTGTAAATACGACTACTCTTTGTTCAAAAGTGACAGATTTTCTCTCTCTTTTTTCAAGACAAAATTTTCGGTCTCTTCGAGTGAGATTTCACTCCACAAGATTTAAAGAGTAGATGTACACAATAATATATAATAGTATAATAGTGTGTACTCTATTCTGTTCGGTAAATTCAATTATATTATATTGTTAGTACTTTTTTCTAATTTCTCTCATGTTCCTTAGAAAGGTATCTACGGAAAATTCAACCGACATTTATTTTCGTACTCTCGGGAATGTACTTGTAGTAGTACTTGGAGAGAGAATGTTCCAGTTCGTGCCGATATCGCACACAAAAATATCCCGCTGAAATCTCGCTGGAAAATTCGGACTTCATTGTAGCTCTGAAGACCACGAACGATGGAGTCGATTTCGACATGCTCGAATAAATTGCACGCGAAATTCGCTTCTCGCGGAACAGCAGTTTATCGAACAAACGAATTTAATTTCTCGATTTAGAACATTTCTGAAATTATTTAAATCGTAAATTTCTGACACGATCTGTGATGTGTTTTTGAACATATTTAAGCACACAATATTGTACGTTTGAAAAGCAAATAAAATCTACTATTCCAAAGACGCGTTTCAAAAAATTATTCATCGGAAACTGAATGTGAGCGAATATACTATACGTGAAAAAATGTTATCCTCATTAAAATTTCAAGCTCCATTACAACTTCGAAAATTACAAGATTTATGCAAACGGGATCATTGTAACCAATTATGTTTTTGATTACTTTATCAAATCCAGAGAAAAGGTTGCTTCGATTTAAAGAAATTTCGGTTAAATAAAAAAATTTCTTTGATTTAAAATAGTAATGTTTAAATCGAAGAAATTTTTTCACAAGTCAAAGAAATTTTTTCATTTAACCGAAATTTCTTTAAATCGAAGCAATCTTTTCTCTGGGTGTAAGAGAAAACAACTTTCAGGTAAGACTGGGAATTGTTTCCCTTTGCATAAATTGTAATTTATATTGCAATGTAGATATACAATCATTCAACACAAAAGAATAATATTAAACCTTTTAGTAACGCTAAGTTAAATCCAAGGAAAATTGGTATACGTTTCAAGTCACTTGACCTAAATTTTTCGACTCTTCGGTTTCTTTGAGCGGATCAAACAGTTGGAAACCACAAGTCGACAAACTGTAAGCGGAAAAGACTTGTCGGCTTTACTCATTCACGATTCGAATAACCGTATTCTACAAAATAAACGTCTAATATAATCGTATGAACAGTAATAATAAAACGTAAGAGAAGTGCAAAACATTTATTTCAAAATAATTCTCAAAATAAATATGTAATTTGAAACTTAAATCATAAATTATCTACTAATTAAGTTAATTTATGGAAAGTATTGTATTTACAAATTTGGAAAAATATTTAATAATTAGGAACAAAAGATAGATATTACAAATGAAATTAATTAAATACGAAAATTCGTTCAAAGAAGAATCTTAGTGCTTGAATATTTCTTGTAAATTTATATACATATCTGATTCTGCATACTGCGCGTTGCAATTTTTTTGTCGCAATATTTTTCGTAATAAATTATTCGCAAATTTTAAGATTCTCATGAACATCTGATTATTAATATTTTTCTAAAAAGATACTAGTATAAAAAAAATTATTATAAATTACTTGTCAATTTAACAAAGCAATATTATTATTTTGATTCTGCTCATGATGGCGTTACAAGATCGAAAGATTTCGGCACGCAATATGCAGAATCATATATATATATATATATATATATATATATATATATATATATATATATAAATTCGCACGAAAATATTTAAATACTAAAATCCTGCTTTGACCAAATATAAGAATTTTTGTATTTTAGATTTAATCTCATCGGTCTAAATTCGTATAATTCTATTATAAATAAGTTTCGTTGTTACTGCATGTGTACTGCATGTTATAAACAATGCACAATTCATATTAATTACATATGTCGATATCGTGACGGTCTATAATTAGGTAATATTTTATAATTCAGATTTTATTTATATCTCTAAAGATCACGAGTGATGGAGTCGATTTCAACAAGCTCGAATAAATTGCACGCGAAATTCGCTTCTCGCAGAACAATATAAGATTTAAAAATAAACTAAATAAATAATATATACATAAGGAGAAGCTTGATCTTCTATAACGTCTTATTTTGATCAAGTTCGTATGAAAACAAAATTATAATAGCGTAAATAATTCATTATATCAATTATGAGCGATTTCTGATAAATTTAATATACTCGTAGCTAAAGAAAATTTTATCATAAATGAATCTTTATCATATAAAATTATTTTTCACGATAGTAATATAAATTGTCACGTACATTGACAACGGAAATAAGTTACGTGTGACGAAATTTCACAGTAGGAGAATTTTAGAGAAATAAAGCATGCAGTCTCCGGGGTTGGTCTGACAAGCTACTTGGCAAGAGAGACCGCACCGATATTACATATAAACCCTACCAGCGGCATTTAGATATTTGCAATTCATATCACGTCTCATGCATGCGCGATGGAGTGACTGCTGCGACCGCTCTATGTCATCGGTCGTGTCCCGCGTAACTGGTCACGGTACGTGTAAAACGATCCTGCCCTGAAGAAATGTACCGGCTTACCAGACCTCACCTCCGGTCCGTTTCATACAAGTGCACTCATTGCTTCCAGAACACTGAATCCGACCTATTTCCATTGGCACAACTAAGAGAAACGGTGCTATATATTCGTCATCGCTTTCCTAACTAATGCAGCCAGACAATTTCGCGTTTTTCATTTTTCATCATGTTAATCTTGCTTTATTTTATAATATATCCAAATAAAGATTCAAATAAAATTCTTAAAGGATTTCAGTAATTGCAGGACTTTTTTGCACGATATCACTTTACAAGATTTGAGAAACCAGAAACAGTATTTTGAAATTTAAAGATTTTTAGATTCGCGTAATCATCTATGATCGAAATATTCTAGATGTACAATTTTAACATTCATGATTCTAAGCAGTTGAAAACTTATGGAAGCGTATTAAAATTTTATTTTTAATTATAAGAACAAAATGTAATTGTTTCTATTAATTGCAATCTTCACGGTATTCTCTTTGAGGATAGAAAATCTTTGCATCTCTTAGTATCGATAACATCGACTAGCTCTATGAATTTCAATGCAGCCGATATCATCAGCGCGATTGTGTGTTTGGGACTATGGTGTTTCAATTTGGTGCCATGTAACCAGCAAAAGTCGATGCATCGTTACAATGGAAAGTCACGCCTGTCGATGGTTCATCACAAAGCACGCTACTGACGACCGATACTCCATAAAAGCCTGATCATCCGCTTACGACCGTACCGGCGTGAAAAACTATGCGTCAAAAATATATTTTCGCGGGAACGACGCGACAGTAATGTCCACGACGGAAAATTGAGTGAAGCAGCACTTCAGTAAATAAATTGATATCATATTTGCATTGTCTACAAAGAGGATCGATGCGAAATCATTTTTAATTGATTTACTAGCTGGACCCGAGCGAAATTAATCTTGTGAAACATATATTAGTACTCATTTGAGCCCCGAAAAATTGATGGAGCCTCTTTATTGAACACACATTTCATAAATTGCAAAAATAAAATGTAATAAATTACGGAAATGGAAATTATAATTTATACATTATTAACAGAGAAATTGTAATTTAAATATTATTAACAGAAATTGTAATTTAAATATTATTAATAGATTTTAAACATTATTACTGAAAATAACACAAATCATGTACAAGACGCTTTGCAATTAACATAGATAATATTTCCATTTGCTTTTTGTGCGACATACGCGTTATAATTAAAAATTCGAGCGGATTATTAATTTTATTAACAACTAAGCGGAAGATTAAACGTAACAGTTATGAGATCACTTGTATGGTAGCAGAATCACGAAGCGCAAACAATTTTGTTAACGAGTTCCACCTATTAGGCCCTATCCGAACTCAATTCTTGGTACAAATGTTCTCATGTACGCGGAACTGGCTAGTGTATGCTGCATAACCGGCATTAGTCTGCGTGTCACGTGCGATCACCTCCGCCCGTGCGTGTGCACCTTCCATCCCCCGTATGAATAGCACGAATGGAAATGTGCTTCTCTTCTTTGAGTCGGACAACACTCGGGCATGCCGCGATAATAATGTTGCATTCGTGGCACGTTGATATTTCAACATCACTTTCGTTATGTGTAAAAAGAAGTTCAAGAAAATGAGATTTATTTCGCGTGCAAAACCAGCTTTATCAAAGTAAAGCCAATCAAGGTAGTTATTTCGTGCAATGGAAAATAATTTTTGAGAATCGATATGTAATGTATCAATATATCGATCATTATCAATTTTACAGTAATACAGTAAAGATATACGATAAAGCGGTGATTTCAGTGATTTTCAACTACAGAAGGAATTATTGTACATTTCAATTATTATAAATTTTAAAATAATGTAATAAAGATGTGCCACAAAAACGCAACGATTTTAATGATCTTTAACAAATAGCCATGTTTGACGAACGCATACACTTTCGTATATTCCGAATAACTTCGTATTCATTAGTCATAACGGTGTCTACCCTGTAATTCTTAACAATAGTATCGTTATCATTGCATGGCTATTACAGGGCTATTTCTTATCATGCATTATACTTACCCAATATAATGATAACGACACACTATCGTTAAATGTTCTAGAATTTTACTGGATCGTGTTTATTCTTGTAATTTAATTTAACAGATCATACTTGTTTTTATATAAATAATAATTTTTGTTAAACGAAGGAAACTGGGGAGAAATTTTATATTTTAATAATATTGCCTCGACGCACAATGTAAAACAGAATTTCAGATGTTAGAGTCGTATTAATTATTTCATAAATGTAAAGGCAAAAGATTAGATGGCAAACTAAACGAGGCTAAAATTATAGATGAGCCAGCTTCGCGTTCGATCGAACAGGAAGGACGCGACATGGAAATGAGAGAAGGGCACACGACTCCCCCGCGCAACCCTTATACGCGCATGTACACATACACGCACACGCACAAACACGCATGCACACACACTCACACACTCACTCACACTCACACACTCACACACACACACATACACACATACACACAGTTGCGTACGCCTCTACAGCTTGTTGCGGATTATGTAGACTCTCGTTGCAACATGTGTTCGTTATATCGCTCCGACGGAGTTACCAACTCTTGACTAAGGCTTCCCTCGTCTCGACGCTCGCGCGCATGACGCGGCACGTTTACGTACACGCGTAACAGCCCTGCGGCCGTGTGCGCACTTGTACAATGTAAATATTTTACGTAGCTACGCCATGAATTAAGCGGCTTAAGTAGATTAAGGCTGGGCGAGGCGCGGCGAGTATCCGCCACTGCGGTTGCAATCTTAACTCGGCGAGTGTCGAGTTGCTCGAATGTCATTACTGGCACTCGGATCAAAAGATTACCGAAACGTTCTCAATACACGTCATTTGCATCCGCGCGATTTTCTATTTCTCCTGCTTTTTTCATATCTCAATATTCACAAAATCATACAGTATTCCGATTTCGTTCTTGTCAATTCTATTTATCTATGTTCAGAATTATGAAGCACCTTTAACAATGGTTTAACCTTTTACTCTCTAAAAATAGCAATCAGACAGAATAATATTGCGTACACATTTTGCAAATCAAATTCCCTTACCCTTTATAAGTCAAAACTGGAAGAAATTTTGAAACATATGATTTTGATATCTACATAATATTATATTAGTTTCATCCACAATCTGACAACTTTCCAATCTTCATTATGCATAAACTGCGAAATGTATTGAATCTTTTGGAAGACCCTAATATCAACTGAAAAAAAATCAATTTTTGCAACTTGTTCTGGTTATTTTTTTCATCACTATTTTATCATAAATCTGATACTATACATATATGTGTATATATATATATATATATATATCGTTAACAATCCAAGTTAAACGATCGTCAATAATTTGAATTCAATCAGATAATTTAACAATACAAACGTATTTTCAACGTCAAATCATGCTGAGAATCCGATGAAATCTCGAAGAGAGAGGTACCCGAATCGTGTCTCACATACACACGATCAATCGATTTCTCGTCTCGTTAATCTCGCAGAACGTCGCTTTCATCGAATCGTCGAGAGAAGGTATCTCGTAACGAACCAGGCAGCTTTCCGTTTGTTTGCCCTGAAAACGTTAATGGCGAGATCTGCTTCTCCGTGTCCCAGAAACTAAGCGCCCGAAGGATTGACGGTCGCCAAAGTAAACTCGATGCCCGTGAGTTTATCCCAAATCGTGCTGGCGTATCCCGAAGGACACAGCGCGCGATGGAAAGGATGCGAGTTTCCGGAGCACGTCGTTCTGCCCGAAAAGTTTCCGCTCTTACCGCTGAGACTTCCTTTTTTTACTTTTAACCGTGCATCTGCCTGACCACAATAGTAAATACTTTGTGAAGATGTCTTCCGGTACACGAAGACTGAAGCACCATTCTCAGAATAGGCTTCTTAATCCTCTTTACTGATCTATTCCCGATTGCAATCCTTTATAGAGTTCTAATTACATTTGGCGGCAAACAACAGAGAGGAAGAGAGAAAGAGAAAGAGAGAGAGCTCTTAGCTTATTTTAAACAAACTACAATTCGCTAGGAATAGAATTCTATTTGATTTATTTCCTGTATATTTTAATATAAATGCAGATTTTACTATACATATGTACATTTTATGTGCGTGTATTTAAATGTTCTACTTTATATTTCGTGGCATATTATAAATAGAATTCTATTCTAAATCTTAGATTTAAACTAAGCTTAATTTTTGATTATTTTATATCATAATGTTATATGTATATAAAAACTTCTTTTTTAATAAGATCTCTTTCTTCCTCCCTAAATCTCTCCCTCCCTCGCACTCCTTTTCTCTCTCTAT
>NW_017305180.1:3039592-3051536 GCF_001594115.1 Trachymyrmex septentrionalis
TATATATATATATACATATATACTTTTTATAATCCATTGATTATAGAATTAATATTATTATTTTATTAATTTAGTAAAAGTTGCGTGTTACGTTTCGTATTATTCCCATAAAAACGTTTAATTTCATAAAATATGACTACAAGAAAAACTTTTGTAACCTTATAATTTATCGTTATTTTCTTTAATTTATTTCATATAATCCACTTTATATTTAATCTCAAAAATGTTACATTCATTCATATAGTAAATTTCGCGCAAATTTAAAAATAAAATGTCATACAAAAAATTTTCTTTTAATACCTTTTCTCTATATCAATAATATTTTTTATTTATTTGTTACCGGTATCATATTACATTTTCTGTTCACAACGCGTAAATTCGAAAGATCCAGTGTTTTGTGAGCGCATATGAAAAAAGCGCGTGCTTAAACGTCAATGTCCGGAGAAGCGTCAAATGCCTCTTCGCGTTGGAATCAATTTCGAGGATGTGCGCTCGCGAGTGCTCTCGCGAAAATTTTCGGCCGAGCAGTTTTCAACCGTTTTCCCATTTTCATCCAGATCGTAACTCCCTAGAGCGGCTTCGGCCGCGTGTTATACGCGAGCGTGATAATACTCGCGCGCATGGATGTATTCTCGTTAATAGAAATAATACTCGAGCACTGAAAGTAAACAGGTGTACGGTAGCGCCCGGTTAATACGCCCAGTAGACATAATATACGACAGAAGTACGTGGGATAAACGACGACCAACAGGGCGAAGAGAGGTCGGGCGTTCGCCGCCGAGCGTGTATAATTTAATGTTCAGAAGCCCGCGATTATATAGGACGTTTCAATTTATCTTTTCTCAATAAAATATTCACATAATGTCGAGACATGCCCTGCGGGCATAATGAACAATTTACATTTTTTAAATTATATTTCAACATTATTTTTTAATTTTAAAGGAAAAAAATCGGAAAAAAATTTTAATGAAACAACTGTAATTTGTAATTGCAGAAATATTTAAGTATAAATGTTTAATAATTATTAATAATTACTAATTAATTAAAAAACACGATGGCGAGTCCAGTGAAATTTCTAACAAAAAAAGATTTATCATACTTGTATATCAAGGTATTCATCGGGAGCAAGTAGAAGGAAGAAACAGCAAACCTGAAACAATCTGTATACGCCGCAATTTCATCTCCCAGCTGAAGCTGATAAAACGTGCGTGTCAAGCCGTGAAGTCGTCGGCGCGGTGACTTATATTTTACGCTAACCGTGTCGTTAAACATCCTCGACGGGCCTCGCCATCGTTCGCAGATCCTATCAAGAATGTTACGACCCCAATATCTTTCTCGTTGCTTCACGTTTGCATCACATATGGATAGACTTGCCCTGTATAAACGTGACTTATTTTCGGAAATAACCATATTAACATATTTAATAACAAGTTGATCTTAGAAATTATATTAACATATTTAACACATCACCACTTTTCACATCTTCACATTCTTTCAGTCACTGGGACTCTGGAGAACATATTCAAAGTAATTTCTTAAGGGCAATAATTCTTTCGACAGTCACTTTAAATTCCAATTTTATTTTATGTTATATCAAGATAATTGAATATTTTAATTCTAAAATATGTTTTTATTATCGTTTTATTTACTATTGTTTTGACTAACAGTCCAAGTACAATTGATACAACATTCAGCCTTCGAAAAAATGTGAATCGTATGACTTAAAGTAAAAACAAAAAAAAAATACAAATTGCGATTTCGGAGAGATCACACAAAATGCCTCGATCAGCGTCTCGGGATACCTCATTCGTTTATCAAAGCCCGCAAGACCGAATGCAATTAAGCGTCACATAAAGTCTGTCGCGCCGCGTCGCGTCGCGTCGCGTGTGCACGCTCGATAGGGCGAGAAGCGAGTTCGTTTCGTGAAACTGCCAATAATAATTAACGTCGGCACGAAGCTTCGTCCACCCTTACCTAACGACGAATACGCGGCGCGTCTCTGTGCGCCATAGGAAGTGCCAATGGTGAGGAAACACACCGTATAACGAACTTTCACGAACGGACTTTGGCTTCGCTGACCTGCCAATAATTATCGATCGGCCCTCTATACGCGTATATTCGCAAGGACATCGTGGCGCATTGGATTTACGAAGCAACCGCATCCCTAAGGAAACATCTTTTAACCTAGACGGAATATTAATCGTCTGCGTGTCGGAACAACGATGGCAAACCGATGTACGATATTCTGTATACGAAATGACGAAGTCATATCCGAAGTCATATTTTAATAAAATACATTTTATTTTTATTTTTCCAAATAGGTTAATTAATTAATAGCGATAAAACTGAGTGCCTCGAGCTAATTGCGTAATGTGACATCTTCTGATACTTCAACTTTTTCGATTAACGAAATGAGTTATTATTATTATTTATTCAAAAATTAATAGATAATAGGTAGCAGTGCATACATTTAATTTGATAATTTTGCATTTGCATATTATTTGCGATACATAAATAAAGTATTTGCATTAAACTTTCATGAATTAGTTAAAATCAATTTACAAACGTATAATTAGGTATATGTATCTGATACAATATATTGAAATTTCATTATTTTTTTTAATATGTCACTGTTTAAGTCAAGATAAAACATTCTCTAAAAGCGAAAATAAGGTAATAACCAATATTTTCAAAATTAAAATTTAAATAAAAAGTTTATATTACATTCTTTTTCATTATATTTAAATATTTCAACGTAAGTAGTCTAAAAATATTTTAAGTATTGAGAAATAGACGAATGCTTGCTAACGTTTAGTTTCTAGCTTGTAGAAAAAAATCATCTGATAAATCTAATTGAACTTTCCACAGATCTTTTTAGAGCAATATTTTAATATCCCCTTGGGTAACGTTCTTTGTGATATTTAGAATAAAACAGATTTATACGTTGTTAAACGTATATGTAGATCGTATTGAGAGCAGGAGCAACCGTGGCGAGCACAAACGCGTTCGTGTTTATGTCGAATATATCCAAGGCGGACTACGTATTCCATGGAGAGTTGTAACACTGGATTGCGCGGGCATCTCTGTACGTACGTACGTATATACGTGCACGTAGAAGCGTGGAAATGGGTGAAGAGTATTTTATTACGATGCAGCAGATAATGCTGAATGTGCTTCGTTTCCCTCGCGTGCGTGGTGGTGTGCGCTATTACGGTGGATATCTACCGAATGCCCACCACGCGACCAACTATATGTCGCTCGATATAGAATCGCAGGGAAATGCACTTGCCTTTCTATATATGATATCCCAGAATTGTTATCGTACTCTTCATTCGGAATTTTTTTAATAAACGTATTCAATTTATATTTTGACGAAAACATTTAATAATTATGAATTATGAGTGATCCCAAATAATAAAATCTTCTATTTAATATCGCATGGATGTTTATGTTAATACAATCTTAATTTTAAAAATATAAAAAGATATTAAATATTAAAAAGTTAGTAAACTGGAATTCATCCCATATCATTTAATTTTTGCTCCAAACTTGCTAAAAAAGTTGTTGTTTTTAGAAAAAGAATATATAATAGTTTGACGTAGATTATGATGTAAAAATTAATATTGCTCGACACAAACAAACATACAATCGCAAGTACACATGCATCCGTTTATAAACTAGCTAATTAGTAAGCGTTTGTTATTTTAATGATACTTTAATATACTTCATAATTTAGTCCTTATTTATGAATCAACAGCAGCATGAGAAGCAAATATTTGCATTTTAAATCAATTCACAAGAATGTTTGTTTTTATCATTTTAAGGTAAGTATGAAAAATGATAATTATATTTATTCAATCAAATAAAGCAGAAGCAGAGGCAGATAACTTTAAATTACAATTAACAAAAATCCTAAAAATGTAACAATGTAGTGACAAAAATACAGAAATATGCAATGATTTTATATTTGACTTTTGACACATGTTAATTAACAGAAAAATAATTTTATCCCTATACTTTGCAAGATTAAATATATCTTTCGTGTGTCTTTTTTAATTTTTAATTTAATTTAATTTTAGTATATAAATAAACAAATAAAAAATGTTAAATAAGTTTATTTAATATTTTTTCGTATATTAAATTCGTAATTTATTTATTTTTATAAATACATCTATTTACTATCTAGCTATCTTTAGCCCCTCAATAGCAAATTTAAACATTCACACTTTGTAGAATAAATGCAATTTGTTTCAATTATTTTTTGCTCTATATACTTACGCGCTGATAAAATACTTTGTTCCGAAAATACATAAATTTGATTTTATTACGAAGTTGACATTAAAAAGCGCGAAAAACGAAATTCTCGGCATTGTGTTATCCGTTGTGAGCTACACGTATAACGAAGCGGTATGACACTCGTTTGTTACACGCTCTCATATTAGCTGTGCGGGTCAGGGAGATGATTCACATGACTACACGTTTTCTGTTGATGGTTTCGAATAGGAGTTAAAAAATCAATGAGACATCAGAAAGAATAAAAAATAATAAAAAAAAATGAATGGGCATACATGAATGTTTCGTCCTGTATATATAGATAATAATGATATAAAAACATTAAAAAAAAAAGAAACAGCAATAAATACACTTATTCAATATATGTGATAAATACAAACAATAAAAAAATTTCCAAAAGAAAAAAGATAGTGATAAAAAAATAAAATCTGCTATTTAAGTGCACATATATATGTATATGTATAATTAATATACGCGATAATTATCGAAATAAAACTTGTACTAACATTTTAATTATTTATTATGTATCTTCAATCGAATGTTAAAATGATTTAAATAAAAAAAAAACTTACTTAAAATAAACTCAAGTATTATTAGTAATTAATTAATTATGCTATTACAAATATTAATAATTTTCTTTGACACTTCTTTCTCTTTTTGCGTATTGTGCGCAAGAAACACCTTATTAGGTGTTATAAAGAATTTTACACTGCGTAAAATGTAAAAAGTTATTTTTAAATAAAGTCTAAGAAAAAAAAGAAAAGGAGCTCGCAGAATTCGATTTACCCGAATTCCTTTTTCCTTTGATTTTTTGATTCGGAGGTCAAATGGAAATGTTATTGTAGTTTTCAGTGATTTTGAACATTCTCCCGAACCCGTATTGCATTCAGAGCAGAAGCAATGGTCTGTGGCAAATGCGAAACTCGTGGTTGCACGTACATCGGTGATTAGGTTAACGCAAACTCGACTCTTTTTTTTTACAGTACATACGCAGAATTGTTTGGAAAAGCTGCCACCACACTCACGAAGCCATTTTTTTTCTTCGAACTCTGATATCCGCAGTTCTCTTAAAATATTCAAGGTCGTTAACCAACACAATCGATATTACAAATACTTTCAATAGATATTACAAAAAGATATAGCATCGCGACGATATAATGCAGCAGTGTAAATTTAAATGTTACTTTTAAGAAAATATTCCAATCATAAGGTTTCGTTAACCGTTAAACTTATCTAAAGAAAATTCATGATAATTGTAGTAATTGTTTTTTTTACAGACAGAATAAAAGAGATAAATATGAATATAAAAGTACTTTAAAGTCAATTCACTATATTAAAGTTTTCAATAAACAAAAAATCAACATTATATATAATGCAATTTACAATTATCTTAATCATTATTAATTATATGATATAGTAAGATAAGTCGCTGCGTTGATAGAAAAGTAACGCATCTCAAAATTAGTAACTGTTCAGTAAATTTATTAAATTTTGAATTGGAGCAACGTTTTAGTTAAGGTAGTGAATATGCCATACAATTTCTATAACTTCACTTTCCTTCCATATTATATTTTTAATTGTAATGTATTCTTTAAAATTATAAATTTCACAATTTTAGAGCACTGTAACTGTGTAACTAGTGTAAAATACATCTCTTATTAGAATAGTGATACTTTTCTATATAAGTAAATGAGTTATAAATGTCGCTTTTCTAATATAAAATAAAATAAGTCTTTAGGATCGAGTTCCTTTCATTACCTAAAAAATGTTAATTTTTTACTCCTATTACTTTTCCATCAACGCAGCAATCCGGCATATCTATGCATGTTTATTTGATATCTTGCAACGCAAAGCAAAGTCACAGAAAGGAGAGACCGTACTTTGCAGAATAACCGTACTTTGATAAATTAAAGACGATACAGACATGATAAAAAACCTACGTAAAAAATTGTGCGTAATATCGTCAATTAACAAGTTGAGTATAAAATTTCGCACAAATATATTGTACTCGTACTGGAAAGAGAATTAATAAAATGTTTATGGACAATTACGTATAAATGGCAGTACCTATAACCATTTATATAACCAACGCAATATTAAAGATACAAACATACTGTAAATTGCGGTCACATGCAATTCGTTTTTATTCTCTACTCTTTCTATTACCCACCATTCGTAAAAACAACTTGGACATTTTTACAATAAGCCTCAAATACACGTATCGGTTATCCACTTTCGTCCACAATTTTGTCCTACTTCGCCGACCTACAGAAGTTCATTGTAGCAACTTTAATCATGAACCGTCGTGGAAATTTCGTCTCACTGCTACGTCTCATAATGAATTTCTGTACAACATTCTGTCGCGAAAGAGAAAGCGTAGTACAGAATTCGTAACCATGGCGAAGCCGCTCAAACCTCGACTCGAGCAACGTTAGCGTTTTCGCGTAAGAAACGCTTGCGCGTGTAATCAAACACCAACACAGGAAATACGTGGTATGTTCGCAATAACTGTCGATAACTGCAACATTTGATACAAAAAACGATTTTATAACCGCTCATATTTCGATTAACTTTGTACAAATCTACCGGAAAGATGCGTATGTATATAACGTTACAGAAAATAGATTGGATTTTGAAATAGTTCATATCTTGTTCAATTCGTTTTTCTGTCAATCGTCTATCAATAATACGATATACTATATATTGTCACATATTTTCACTATTATGCCCAAAATCCGAATGAACAGAAAATAATATTTTAAATTTATACAAAAACAGACAGAGACGTATGTTATAGAATGCATTGCCATGTTTATTTTTGGAAAAAGGTCAATCTCATTAAAAAAAATGTGGAAAACATTGAGCGGATTTTCCATGGTGGATTTGTTGGTAGGAAATTCTCTGTTAAACCGGCAGCAGCGCTACCGCGAATTGTGTTTTCGCGAATGAGAATTAAAGTTGAGGGTGGTGGAGTGAAATTAGTAACTACGGCTTCGCCTTCCGACACGAAACGACGTAATGAGCGCTTTCGCGTGGGAAACAAAGGGCGAGAGAGTAACGTGGCTTCGGTTTCGAGAAGGGAAAAACCAGACCGCGCGAACGAAGCGAGATAGAGAGTAAGGGAAAAAAGCGCGGAAAACTCCAAAAAAAAAAAAAAAAAAAAAAACCCCTCGTCGCACTCCGCAATCTCTTCCCGAACGCTTCTTCGTCGCGGCGACGTAAGCACTTTCGCGTGGGAAGAGAAGTGGTTTGCTCGCATACGTAGCCAGACATCGGCAGCGGCATTCGCGTGCTCACAGATGCGCTGTAAGCCTCGCGCCGTTACTTCGTCGCAGTAGTAGGCACCGTTGCATTTTTCAGCACGCCTCAGCACTTTCTAAACTTCGCTCTGATCTTCGCCAAAATCTTTACTGTACGGAAACATGAGCCTTTATATGTCGTATTCATTGTTATATGTCTGTGATATGTGGAATAGCCAAGTAATTGTACTGAGTTTATAATTGCAAAAAATAATTGTGTTAATGTGTTATTATCATGTACATTGTTATGAAATTATGGACTAATTATAACTATAGATAATATATTTTTTTTGAATGATATCAATCAAATCATAGATAAAAATATAAGTAAAAAGGCTTGTCTTATGTTAATGTTAATATGTATTTTAATGTCGCATGACTTACGTCCACATGTTTCATAAGCTTAAAATGTAAACGTAGTAGGCACATTCCTTGATTTTAGTTCCTACAGCCTCGTTAAAAAGAATTGAGAGACATATCTCTCTTCAATTTAATACATTAGAAAGAGAGAAAGAGCAAGTACTCGACAGCAAGTACTTCATAGGAAATCTATTCTTACGTCTATGATGTAAAAAATGTCAATTTGTCTCGTATTATAACTGAATTAAGTATGTGCTAATGCCAGTTCAAATTGGAAAATATTTTTGAAAATGATTTAACTTTAAATGTATTTTTAATTATTATATTAAATACAAATATAGTCCGCCACATCTGCTTGGAAATCATTATTAAATTCTTATCTCGGTATTCTTAAATGGTATATTCGAAAGATATTGAAATACCTTTATACACCTTTATAAATCTTGCATTTCGAATATACTATTTAAGAATACCGAGATAAGAATTTAATAAAAATTTGCAAGCAGCATAAATATTTTCCGAATACTGTTGCCGAAATATCAATGAAATATAAAAGATTCTATAACCGATTTATAAATTATTTATAGTGTATGGGCTTATAAATATAGAGGCACCCTGAGCACCTCAAAGATTCTCGTTGAAAAGATGCGGCAAATGTCTCACTTTATGTGCGATAAAAACACTTACGTGCTTGAATTCCGCCCACGATGTTGTTTACGAGAATACGTAGCCGCATTGTGTTACGTTCTGGCGATGCTATTGTTGGCACCATGCTGTACGCTCATAATAATTATCAAACGCGAACCACGATAGACAGTTTTTGCAATACCACGTGCCGGATATGGTAAGCGAAGTCACGTGCAATAAATGGTAAATATAAATCCAAAAGGAGAGCCGCAACCAATAATTAACCCCCATCCGATGCAGAGTTTCATCATTTACCGTATGTGTATGCAAATTATAATACCATAAAAGATATTTCTTGCTGAATACCACATTTAGGAATGCACAAAATTTATATTATTTTACATATATTAGGTGTAGTAAAAAGTCATCGCGCGTATTTTTTAGCTCAAAGTTGTATATATAATATCTTCGTCAATAATGAATGAAATTCAAATTTAAAAAAAGGGTTTTAAAGCTTGAAATCTCTACTTTTAAAAGCTTATCACATTTTTTAAGTTTATATGAGTTTGATAATTTTTACATACCAAAAACTACAAGCTGAAAAAGACGAAAAATTTTCTTCTCACTTTGTGGATTTGTAACGTGTCCAAAACGAATTTGAGAAAATTTTCGATTACCTATCGTGAAAGCTTGATACTTTCCCTACAAAATCGTTTTTTTTTAATATTCCTACGACTTTTGATTACTGAGTTATCGCGGATTAAATAAAAGAATTATTTTGACTTTAATTGCTCATAACTCCATTAAAAATTGTCGTATCGTATAATTTAAAAAAGAGATTTTTAAAGCTGAAACTTTACTCTATCAAGATATATTTATATTGTTGGTAAGAAAGTAATTGCGGTTTTTACTGATAGATGTCTTTTAAAAATACGCGATGACTTTTTACTATTGTACACCTAATATACAATTACTGATATTGTATTTATTAGCGCATTTATATTTATTTAGACACGTTTCTTGTTAATCTCCGATAACGAATAAACATAGTATGACGTATAATAAAAAAGATAAATAACGAGAAGAGAAACAAACTTGATCTTCTACTCAGGCGAGCGTTTCGCGATACGTATCTCGTTACAGCAATAGCGAACTAAAAATTTAATGTAATATGTCGAAGGTAATACATGTATATTTCTGTATTACGATTGCGTGATGTGTAGTTTGATAAACCATAGGGAGAACAATCTTGTTCAAAACATTTACCCAGATAATCGGCCGGAGATATTTGTTTTTCTCACTGGTAGTTCCGCTGTTGCGGTCTTTAAAGTAATAAGAAATAAAAATGATTTATCGTTACATAAAATCAAGCAAAATAGATATACACTTTAATATACATATCTATTGTATGTAGATCAACGTAAGATTTGAAATACAATTATAATTTAAATCGTTATTTTTTTAATTCTATCTATTACATATGATCGTACTTGAATCTTTTTAAGTTAACTAATACAATTAAAAATGAAATGAGTAAAGGATTTATTCCTTAAAAAAAAAAAAACTCGTTATATGATTCTTATAAACTTTCAATTAACTGTTCGTTTCTATACGTCGAAAATAATTTCCGCGACGTTCGACATACATATTTGCAACGAGCGCTGATAGGAATCGTGTAAAAGTGCAAAACCAACATGGCGAACACGAGCGCTGAACGAGCGAATGCGTTGTAATCAACTAGCGACGTAGTAGATTGGCTGTCTCGCAAAAATTGCGGCTATCCGAAATTCCGAGATTAAACCAGAAACGGCTGAAAAACTGTCGAAATCGCGAAAATACAGAATGCGTCGCCGGACGGCGCCGCGGATTATTTCCAATCAAAACGAATCGTTTTAAATCCCGAATAAACCAATCGCGTGTCCACGCGTTCTATCCGATGTCCGAAAATGAAGACATCAATCGCGGTGTTTGCGTCCGGCAAAACTAATTAACTAATTCCTCACCGTCATTCGTCTCTTATCGCCTCGAATGAGATCTAAATTGAGTTTTTGCCAGTTAATGGCGACCTGCATTGGTAAGGATTCAGTTTTCTTGGAAAATGTCATTAAACTTCAGTTACGTGCGGTGTACTGAGAAACCATAAGCTTGCTACTGCGATTTGAAATTAAATTCATCCTCTAAAAGATGATTAACTTAAATTATTCCACTCGCCTATATACGAAGAGTTATATTCCGATTATTAAAATCATCAATTTTTAACGAGATTTTTAATTATTTAATTGATTGTAAGAATAAAAATTGAAGATATCTTTGTCCAAGATAATCCAGGGTTCGAAACATATTTAAATAAATATTTAATCATAGAAATTTTCTTGCAACAGCTTACAAGATATATCATAATTAAGAACAATATCACAAGCATGTTACATCGCGTTCAAACGTATTATATATATTTTCACAAACATATATTTTCTATAATAATATATTAATAAGTATCTAGTCACTTCTGTTGTTCTACAAAGGTATTTAATAAATGAATAGTTATTTGTTTACTATACGTAAAATTCCTAACGCTCTCACAGCTTGTATGTATATACCTATCCTTTATAATCTCAAAACGTTAATACTTTTTTTTCAATTTTGTCTTATTTTGTTAGTAGTAATTTACGCACGTGTACACAATGATACGCGCAATTGGCAAGCATACAGAAATTAGTTTTTAAATAGCGCTCTTGTTTTTTCAAGTGCGAAGATAAATATAGTGCGTACAGATGCTACCAACGTAAACGTTATACAATCGTATTCTCTTCAAGGTGCGTTTTATTTCCATTTTGTAACGATCAGACCAATTGCGTCGCACAATCCACTTGATTTCCCATATGCGAATGCTTCGCGAATCTTCGATTCAATCGTTTTATACTTTAAAACTGGATTCCTGCCAAAGGCGTATGCATTCCGCAACGTTTTACGAGTCACATTACATTTGCGTGTAAATAACACTTTACCGTCTATACGAGAACACGCGTGTGGAACTATGAAACAAAAGAGATCACGTGCTAAAGCACAACTGTAAAATAATAAGTTATAAAAATAGGTTATTCTATACATAATTCTGACGTAATTAAATCCCATTTGCATTATTTTTCTATAAATTACTATGTTCATTATTATAACAATTATCTTTTTTTTTAATCTTTTCCGCGTAGCAAATCTCCTATAGATATGCATATCATGTTAAATGGACACATGAGAAAATATTTTATTGTTATCGACTATAAATATTCAGATTATTTATAGCTTATAAATAAGCTTTAACAAACTATATTAACATATAATTTCATAATTATGTTTTATATATATATATA
>NW_017305180.1:3051636-3053657 GCF_001594115.1 Trachymyrmex septentrionalis
TTTGAATGCATCAATTTGTTTTCTAGAACAAGAGATTATATTAGTTATAAAATTATAAAAGATTATTTTTATTCAACGCACTCAATTAATCTTTAGCAATATGCAAATTAAAATAACCGTATTTCAAGAGATTTTGCTTCAAACTGTAAATCATATTTATAGAATTTTAGAGCCTTATTTCAGTTTGTATGCATAATGATGATTGATATGATAAGAAATAACAATCCCAAAAACAAATATTTGTACAACTGTACAAATGAATTCTTACATTTATATATTCTCGTTTTACAGATTAATTTTAT
This sequence comes from Trachymyrmex septentrionalis, assembly GCF_001594115.1. Lineage (NCBI taxonomy): Eukaryota > Metazoa > Arthropoda > Insecta > Hymenoptera > Formicidae > Trachymyrmex > Trachymyrmex septentrionalis. The sequence goes on from NW_017305180.1 coordinate 3,051,939, forward strand.
CATATATTGAATAGAAATTATGAAATTTTAAATATATATAAAAACTTCAGTATTGTTTATTTATATAACTGAAATTTCAAATTTAAAACTTTCTTGATTCAATTTGTATCATATAATATAAACAAAAGTATATAAGCTGAAATAAAGTTTTTATCATCGAGCATTCGATTTAAGTATATATGACTTTTAAATTGACCTGTCCTTGCAGCATTGATCTAATTATATCGTTTATTACTGTCGTAATAAAATACACCTATCTTCTTACTTATTATAGCATTAATCTAACAATATCACATGAACTATTGCAATAACAAATTGATACTTACCATTCGTTATTATGTACTAGTTATATTACATATAATAGAGATAAATTTAAACAAAAACTGGAAATTGGAAAACGCATTCCAGTAAAATATATGTATATTTCTATTGTATAGCAATAAAATGTAATATATACATGTAATATATAACATTACCAGCAATATATATCAAAAGAATTTGAGATAAAAAAACATTTTATCGTCGTAAAATTTTGAAGACGTCTATATAAGAGCGACGAATACGGATCACTTTTCACGATCCTGTAACCAGGCCACGGTCTAAACTTTGCGTTAACAAGACGACGGTGGTGATGGGATAGTTTCGCGACTTTATGTTACGTAAACTTATTCTGGGTTTTCTTTCGGAGAGGTCGGTAAATTCGAGCGCCTAATTATAGAGGTGCCAGAGAGAACGCCTTTAACGCCTCCACCACCCGCTTGCTTCGTCCCAAGAGAAACTCCGGCGGTGCAGTGGTGTGAAGGGCGCTGAAGGAGGCACTTGGCTCACCACGAACTAAGAAGTTTCAATTTCCGAACATAGTCGCGATACGATGGTGTTATTAATGCAATTAAGCAGGATTTCCTTCATACGATATGGTCTTATAGTGTGTGACATGTGACTACATCGATAGACAGTAATCAAGCATTGTCATGTCTTTAATGTAGGGATATCAATATTAAGACTTTAAGGAAATTCTAACGTTAAAATCATTTTTTAAATCTTGCATTTTTATCAATTTGTAATTCAAATTCAATTCGTATTAAAAAAGATTAAACATTATTTGCATTTTAAACGAAAAATTAAAAAATTTAGGAATAATGTAAAAATGCTAAAAACTGACATACATTTAGTATGCGTTTTAAAAAGAAATTTTATTTATTTAGATATTTTGTTTTATGGCATTTTTTTCAATGTTTTTTTCATTAAATACATAAAAGTAAATGAGAATTCTAGATAATAAAAAAATATGTGCTCAAATAAACTTCAGCGCAAATCATAAAAGAATGTTTGGACATTATAGCTATGTATATCGTATAGTTTGGCGAAGTCACATGTACAATAATCCTAGTTTATTTTCTTTTTATCAATTTGTACAATAATCCTAGTTTATTTTCCTTTTACATCAATGATTAGAGCATAAATGCGATTCTGTCCTCCATTTACGCGCGTCTGCATTTATCTACTCTTCCACGTCTCTGCTCACTGTAATTTCGATATCGTTTACTACTATCATCTGTCTTATTATTACATAATGTCAAACAGAGATGTATGAAGTACAATTCTTTCACGCATCGGCTAAGCAATAAAAATAAATTACATTTTACCAATCGACGTAATTTACATGTATAGACTAATAATTAATCACTGTGACGATTTTAAATATATATGCGCGCGTGC
>NW_017305180.1:3053757-3057376 GCF_001594115.1 Trachymyrmex septentrionalis
TAATTTACATGTGTAAACTAATAATTAATCACTGTGACGATTTTAAATATATATGCGCGCGTGCGCACATTGCGTACTTTCAGTTGTTTACAAGTTGCTTGTAAATTGTAATAAGCACACTAAATTGTAAAAATGTTTCATTAGTAATCATATATTTCGCTGTTTAAAAACTTTTTGACGCTTTTATTTTGTGAAAAATTGGTCTAATTTCCCAAAAATATTTCATATTTTTTGTCAAAAAATATGTTTTTTTATAAATTAAACCCATATATGTTCCATTATCATATTTTACTTTTATAATTTTATAATTGTAATTGCCGAAATACCTACAGAATAAATGCAACTGTGTTTGCAGAGATAATAATTTATAATGCTAAACATGTTTCCAAACATATTTATGTTCGTATCTCGTAATACGTTGATCTAATTATTATTTTGTAATAACATCAATATTATAGCAGTCAGAAGAACATTTTGTTCTTAATGATTTGCTAATGCAAGCAGACAGGAAGAGAAACAAAAAAAAAAAGACTGAAAAAGTGTGCGTAATAGGGAAAAAAGTAATAACTTCACAGAATTAATTTCACAATGAAGAACGAATTAACTTTTTGCTGTATAAAAATAATTGTACTCATGTGCTATACGCATCAGTCGTCTACCGTTATATTCTCTATCAGTATGAAATTATTGTGTATTGTAATATATACATAAGTAGTTTAAGCCTTGGTGTTCAATACAAATGCATTCTTGTATGTCGAAGCAATTAGTTCGATTTGCAAACTAGCAATCTATTTTTTTTTTATTCAAAATAAAAATTCAGATTCTTGCAAAGGTTCTGCGAAAGGGAGCCGGGACACCACTTGTTTTGGCGCCATTTCGCTAATATCGTCGAGCCCGTACTCACCTCGTCGAGTTCGTGCTCCGTCTACAAAGTGGGGAAATAGTAGCTTTGACGGGGGCTCTTTCAAGCCGAGCTCGTCCTATGCGGACCTGCTCTCAATTCGCACCGCAAACGCGAGAACGAGCGCGAGAACTTCCGCGAACGACAATTCGGTCTTCCACCTCGCCGTGTCGTTTCTCACTATCGAAAGAAGGTGTCGAGCAGCGAGCTATGCACAGACAATACCGACGAGCGTGGTGACTGCCGCAACTTTGGCACAAGCATCACGTGCCGCGATAAAGCAACGTGCCCGGTCGAGACGCAAGGTCGGTCGACCTACAATGCAATGGGGGTCTTTTTTGGAAGACTCAACACGTCGAATCGTATCTCGTGGATTTAACCCTATCTGGTACGTGTAACGACTGTATACGCGACGCTAAGTGCTCGTTATAACACATTTATCGGCTATGTTCTGAAGATATTGCGAAAATTTCACATCAACTTTCAATATCTATTTCAGGTTCATTCTTACATCAACAAAATTTTCATTATTGAAATGCAAGTAACATTTGAGTTAAGTTGAAGTAAGTGTTGTATTAAAATCAGAACTATTCTATATAAATATATAAAATTTATTAGAATATCGCAAGGGGGTTAACCACCTCATGTATTATCATTTATTGCACATACAAAATTGCTGGCGTATCGCTATGTACCGCTATGTATTACTATGTATTGCTATGTATTGCTAGCACAGACAATGCTATCAATATGCTAGCAATACATTACTAATATTTGACAATACTGTGTGCTCATATAATAGGTGATAATACATAAGATGGTTGACCTCGGAATATTGTTTATTTCTGAGAGAAAAGAAATCTAAATATATATAATTCAGTTATCAAGAGTTGCTATTTATTATCTATATAATGTCAAATAATAAAGATTTATGAATATAATTGACTTCCTATTAAACAAAAGCTCATCGACTTCTATTACGTGTTGCGACTATAGCCAATAGATATACAATTCAACGTAACATATATACCGTCTATAACCGCTGACTAAGGATCTCACTATGAAACTTCGAGTATTGCGATTATCTTAGACTGCTTAATATTTAATTAATAGTCTGTTGTAGCTCCTAACGACACATGAATAACAACACAACAAAGACTTCCATTCGCTACATTTCTTAAACTTTCGAAATACGATTTTAAGAATTATAAAAATCATAAATTAAAATGAAATAACGTTCTTAATAATACATTTTCGTTTTTCATGTATTAATAAGGCAACAGAAGTTTCGTTGCAAAACGCGTTCACTTTAATTTCCGTTCCACAAACGTTTCTACAAAATTCACTGATGTTTCATTGATTACCACACGCCGGTCTTTATAGAGATTGAATTAGAAAGAAAGACAGAGAGTCAGTTAAACGTCAGATATCTTTATAAACTGATACTTATGGGAATACACGGCAGCTAGATTACCGAAATGTAAATTATGCCAGTTTCGAAACAAACGGCTTATAGATGCGTGTTCATCACGATGCCCGGCGTGCCTGATTCATGAATGCGTCGCATTCATAATTCTAACATTGTCGATGTGTACCGCGCGTGACGAGGTCTAATGTAGCGTATAACGAAGCGAACGATCCAGCGACGCAATCGATACGACTTTGAGTAACAACTAACTCGTCGAACGCTCGTATCAAGTAGAGAAGGTCAACGTCGACGTTTGCACGAACAATTGCGCGACGTTTACTATTAATAAGTATTATATAAAGGAAGAAAAAGAATATATATGCGACGTTTCGACAGAATGAGGGCCTTTACAAACAACTTAAAGACTTGAAATAATAGTAACACGTGCGAAACGCGCGCTGCCTTTTCCACACACTTCGCGAGCTCAAGGACGCCGTACGCTAATAATCAATAGGTCAGCTCGCCGTTCATTCGTTCAATTTCAACATAAATTGTATATTCCGATAAAGTTGCAAAATATTTCCGCGGGAAGACGACACTCGTGTAAACAAAGATATTCGCGCATAATCAGAGATTTTTAATCGACAATTCTAACCGTTTCCTCGTTTATTATGTCAAACTTTCCTACAACAATATGCAAAACGCATCGTCGGACGCCACGCAGCTCCGATAATTTTCCTGCATGCAACGCGCGGCATACATTTTCATGAATGAAAAGGCGTGAGTTCGGCGAGATATCATCGAATTTAACCGTCAACTAATTTTCTGGCAGAGAAAACAATTGGTTCGTTCAAAAAAAAAAAAAAAAAAAAGACGCTGCGATGTGAAAATTAGGAAAATGATAGCGATCGATATCCGCTAAACACGAAGTGTACTGGAAAAAGTTTAAATGGTATTAATTGAAATTGTAGTTGAGAACGGACAAAAATCCGAATTTTCTGGTTGAATCGGCTATAATTTTTTAAATAGCTGAGATAACCAGAATTTTGATTGATGTGATCAGAATTTTCTGATTCGTTCATTTTCAACACAAAATTTCTCTCGGTATAACGTTACATCAGTATTATAATTTCCCACTTAACAGTGTAAATGTAATACAATATACATACACACACGCAACAGTTAGGTACATTGTTGAATAGGAATTTATAACATTGATATAATGTTAGTGTTACTGTACGTTAATATATATGTTTGAGGGAATATCTAGATTTTCTTCTTCCAACCCTCAACGTTCCTGCAGATTCACA
>NW_017305180.1:3057476-3086552 GCF_001594115.1 Trachymyrmex septentrionalis
GTGTTAGTGTTACTGTACGTTAATATATATGTTTGAGGGAATATATCTAGATTTTCTTCTTCCAACCCTCAACGTTCCTGCAGATTCACAATGATTTGCAACTGATGCAAATTTGGAAATTCATGTGTAACGGAGCGAACGTACGGTACGCCACTTTGAAGTCACATTAGACCGCTAGCGTGAGCTAAACGCTGTTAAATGTCACGTGTCACGTAGGAAACCGTTGGACGAACATAGGAAATGCACGATGTAAAAGCCATGTCGCACATTAATAGAACGATATGGAATGTACGAATTCGGACACGCTGAATAACTCGGTAACGCTTGCACTTCTCCCGCTGCACATGTTTAGCCAAACAGCTGTCCGCAGTTACGCTTATCGAATCGACTGGACGACTTCAACCACGTTTACTGTAAATCCCGAAAACAATATAGAATCGCTAACAGCCTACCTACCCAATAGTCATAATCCAAAGCTGTTTGTCACTGATAATCAACGAGCCTTCCCAGAGCACCGTCGCCTGCTGTCGTGAATTTCTCCTTTCAAGATGAATCTCTCCTTTCAGCTCTCACTAGACGACGTATCAACGGCACATTGGCACGTTACAAATCATGTGATCACGTTTAGATGGGAATTCCAGCTGCTCTTAATCCTCCACGATGATTATCTTGCGGATCAATCGATACGTTACTCGATTACTATCAGGATTATCGGAGCACCGTCGTGTCCTTCGCAGGGAGGATGACTGCGCAAATAGCACGATATCGCGATGACAAACCAATAGAGATACAGTTCGTCTTCAATAATAATCTCTTCGTTGAATCGAAAACGTATCGAACGCGAAAGAAATTTGACTAATGGATCACCCGAACAGAGCCTGCGTTCTTCGTTGAACGATGACACGAAGGTACAATAACACAAGTCAGTTGCGCACAGAGGACTTTATGTACCCTTCAGCGATTCTTCTATTTATCGTCGAACGACCGAGACATGCGAGACAGTTGTGCTTTTCATCAAGACCTCAACGCGACGCAGGTCAATGCGTGAGTACTCTTCGCGATACCCTCGGATAATTCTCGCAGCTACGCGCGTGCACGATTTCGGAGTAATCGCGATCACTTGTTTAGAGCGAGGTGGAGGGGGGTCAACCGGAAGAGGGGAGAGCACACTTGTCGTGAAACGCACCGGGGACTGCCCTTCGTGGATCACGTCCGTCGACGCGAACAGGTGGGCACACGCTCGACAAGTCACGTCGCGCGCGGAACACGCGAATCTTCGCGAGTCCCGTGATACGGAAGTAGAACAGAATACGCACGCGTCGTCGCGACGGCTTGACGTCGACTGAGGTGGCACGGGTACGGCGCCTCGCGCCTGTCCGTCCCTGCTTTGCCGCCACCACCACCGCCGCCGCCGCCGCTGCTACCACCACCATCACCACCTCCCCCTCCGCCGCCGCGACGCTGCCCCTCCAAAACGCAGAAGCGCCACTGACTCGCGCGACGCCTACACCCTCACCGGGTTGATGTTCTATTCCCCTGACGTCCTTTCCCTCGCCGCGAAAGCTCCGATACCGCGTCATTCGGTGTCGCTACGACCACGAGGATGGACGTCGCGATGCGATTCGACCAATATTGTTTATGATGATAATGAATAGAAAAGAAATCATTTAAACATAAAGCGATATTACATATCTCATCCTATTCTATTTTTAAAAAATGCATATAATAACATATTCTCTTGTAGTTAATAATTGACTCAAACTTGTAAGTTTTTTTAGTAGTTTGTAAATGGAACTGAGATATTCTATTTTGGTTTAATATTTAAATTTTAATATTCAAAAAATGTATTGTATACCAAATACAATACATTTGAAAATTTTATCCACGAATGTTTACTTCTGACTTTACACTCGTGGCATATCTTCGGTTCTACAAAGCGCCTTGTTTGTATAGAAATTTAATATAACGTGCTCAATATTTGAATCCGTTATTATTTCACTGAAAATTATACTGAAATTATTATACTGAAAATGATCAAAATTGTAGTTGAAATGTTTGTAACAATTGTTGTTAATAGTATACATAAATGTTACACACAATCCAATGTCGGCTTACATTGGCTTGCACTTTTTCCTTACTTTGATTTATTATAATAATTTCTAATCTCCAATTAAATAGCAGCCTAAATGGCTGCAAAACTTTTTGCATTGCTTTCAAATACAGTACATAAAAAAATCTATAATTTTTAAATAATTCTTCATTTTACTAAAAAAATACGTGTAAAATACTCTTAAGACGTCTTTCAAATATTTTTAAGGCATCTTACATCTCATTTTTAGATTTTTTTATTCTATGGGATATTCAACTTTTATGTATATTTTTTAGAGCACACACACAGATATAATTATACCAATTTTATTATTTCAATGACTAATATTGCTGTCACGGCACTAATATTACTGTATTATATAATAACAAATGCATCTAAAACTTTTAATTGCGATAATTATTTACAAATGACACGTTATCTTTCTTTATTTCATAAATAACAAATATTTTATTACGTAATATACGAGACTATTAAGCGTTTATATGAATATGATAATACGGTTATAAATACGGATGCGATATTCCTACAAGAGTCAGAACGATATTCGTGCTGTCATCGCGAATGCAAACGAGTTACGAGAAATGAGGCGGAGTAAATGAAACCACTGCATCGTGCGGGAAGCGACGTTAGCGTTCTCGGGATGGAAGCCGCATGCTCGCCGCTTAGCTCCGCTACCGCGTCATTCGTCGTCGTTACCGCCCGGAGGAAAAACGCTGACGCCACCAAACGTAGCAACATGTCGCGGTGACTTCGAACAGCAAAAGAATCCCGTGTATCCGTTCTCTCGACAGTTCTCAACCACGTTTCGCGAATGGTTCGCTTGCCGGCGCGGATAATTTCTGTCGCGACGAAAGAACGTCCAGTCGCTTTGCGTTTTGCGACACAACTATGTAACGAGCGTGTGCGACAGGAATCGGACAAGAGGCCGTAACAAGATATAACTGCGTAGAGCGATTGTCCGTATCCGCGAGTGTCTTAAGTTGCTGGAGACGGTTACGTGATAACTGATGTGGACCACCGAGAGAGAGAGAGAGAGAGAGAGAGATTACAAAGAACCGTAATTATGCGGTAGGCGGTTTTTGGTAGCGCGCACGAGGAGTGAGAGCGTTCCATTATGACGTTAGTATGCACCCGCGAATGGTCGCCACTTGGCCATTTGTCACGACTGTCGCAAGTTCGCCCAGTTTAATGCATCCGCGCCCTCGAGCCGTTCCTGCTTTCACCCTGCGTCGCCTTTGCCGCAATTTTGGAGTGGCAACGCCGTTAACAGGCGGCGTTTCCTTGGGCGCACAAAGCAACAGCAGTCGCGTTCTGAGGTTCGCGGCCGGGCTTGACTGATGCCGGGTTCCGGGTTTGGTTGCGAAAGACGTCGCCGATGCCGTTCAAGCAAGAGCGATCGATTCGTCTCTTCGATGTTAATGCTTAAAATGAGAAATAGATTAGCTCAAAGTCTTAAATATATATTTTTTAAAGATCTATCATATTAAAAACAAATTATTAATATTGCATGTAAATATATGTGTATGTATGTGTAAAAGAAATATCTTTCAGAGTTCAGTTAAATGCATTAAGGATGCATTACACGTATTCTTTTAAAAATTGGAATTTTTGAACAAAAATGATTAAAAAATTACAATTTTTTTCTATACTGTAATTGTATTTGAAAGTAACACGAAAAATTTGACGGCCTTTTATAATCTGTAATAAAAATTATTTCAATAGAAATATATTTTTTTAAAAATCCTTTAAAATAATTGTATGAGAAAATTTTCATTTAAATTGTAAAACTGTAAAATATATATTCTTAAGTATAAATATTAACCTTATTGAACTGTTTCACGTATATATATAACATTCATTTTTATGAAGAAGATATACATTTCAAATTCAAGCATAAATAGTCTTTTTGCAGGAACTATGTAACATCTGATAAATTTTTAAAGTTTTTACTCCATCTGATAAATTTTTAAAGTTTTTACCCTTATAAACATTTATTATGAAAAGTCAATGTTATCATCATCTATTAACAATCATTTATTAACTCAAAGATTAATTCGTAATGCATTCAATCTATACTATGACATTGACAAAGACTTTTAAAACAATCATAATTTGCACACAAAACTTATTCAGTATTGCAAATTTGTGTAAATGGATTAATGCCTCCGAACCGCTAGATTATCACTCCTAAATTATTGGCGATAACAGTTCTATCAATGACTTACTATTATTGGCAGCTATCAAAGTGGTAACAATAAATAATCGTTATTCTATATTGATAATCTATTGTTCGCTTCGCATTGATTTTTCTTAGTATATACAAACAAGTCATTCTCTTCGAGAAGAAGGAAATATGCAAATGTTTTCAAGAGGAACAACTCTTAAATTTGTGCGTGACTGGACTAACTGATGCTTACGTCGGTCAGATCATAAAAATGTACGAAGAATGATGATTAATTCGCGTACGTTTGCATCTTCTTCGCAAACATAGATTTTATAACTTGCAAATCATAGAATCAAAGACATTGATATTATTCACTTTTGCCAAGAGTATTTTGCGTAACTACGTTTTAAATTTCTGAGTGAGACATTTCCGAATTATTACAAAGTTTTCTTCATTACACGGTATTCATTAATTTAACGGTATCAATTAATTTCGAAATTGTTTAAATCATTTGCAGTTTGTAATAATAAGCGAGGAAACACAAAAAGTTAATGAAATTTGATATATAATTTTGTTTATGATTTATTCATAAATTGAATTACTAATTTTCAAATTGTAAAAAAGCTAGCAAAATTAAAACCAATAAATTCTTGCATTCTTCTTAAAGACAGTATACTATAAAATAATACATGCCGATGACATAACACACACTTGTGTAAAGTTTGGAAAATGAGTCAAGTACTTATCGTGAATCCACGTAGTGTGCATCTTTGTTGTGCACAGTTGTGATAAACGACAGCTTGATATTGATATTGGCAGCTGCAAAAGCAGCTTAAATCGTGTCGGTCTGTTTATTAATGAAACATCTAAAAAATCGATCTTAAAGAAATTAAGTAAACTGCACTTCTCTTATGGAAAAATCTATTGGATTTATGAAAAAGCGATTAAAAGTAATTGGAAAACCATTCGTATCTAATATTATATTATACACTATTCGTTTCAGTAGGTTTTTTGCTAATCTAATAAAGTATTTTTCCGGAAAAGTTATCATGCTTGCATTATCCTGAAGACAAACTACAAAGAAGAGTGAAAAAACTTCATTAATAATTTATGATCTTAAAAGCTTGAATAACAATATTGCTTCATGTGATTTTCATGTTGTCTATTATTAAAAATTTTTTGTACTTAAGAGATATATAACGTATGAATTAACAATATAATATACTGTCACTACCGAAAATTAATTATTTTATTTAAATAATAATATAACAATAATCACGTTCCATGTTTTATTTCTCATATACATGTTACGAGAAAAGTGACAAGAAATAACTCAAGATATTTTAAAACATTATCAATGCTAATAGAATTATTTAGAAATATCGGATTAAATATCACAATTTATATACTTAAAAGAGTAAAAATGGGAAAGATATAAAGAAATAACGTACCGACAAAAATGTATGAGCAGTAAAATAATGAAAACATTATTTTTATTTGTTCTCATAATTATGCGCATTCTCATTTCTAAAATTTGCCCAGTAGTAATCAATAATAACGTTTTACGTTACCATTTTATATTTAGACATATCTAGCTTTTCCAAGAAAAGTAAGATAATTTTATAATACTTTTTACATTTTTCTGAATGAATTTATCTATTTTCTAAATGTAGAAGATAATACAATAACATTTACAAACGCATCGTGTCATAAAAGTTTAGTGAAATAACACTTTTGATGGTTACGCTGTGTTATTTATGGTTTATGAAAGGGTGAGAATGCATGGCACAGTCCAACTTGAAAAACCGACTGTTGCATACGAGACTAAATAATAACAACGTTAGTTGCGGTATTATTTATGACTCACCGAACTCTCGCGAATAAACGCCGCGTAAGCCAGTGGAAAACTGGAGTTTCGAATGCGTAACAAGCGAAGCGATATTTTCTCAAGTATCGATTTTATGAGCACATATATATACATATTACTAGTATAATTTAGCTGATGACGCTTTATCCGCCATGCAAACCTTTTAAATCTCTAAGAATGTGCCGTTGACGGCAAAGTTACCGCCTCGAGAGTGAAACTTTTTAGAACTTCACAGCGAGGAGCGGAGATTAGCCCTCGGGAGTTTTAGTTTCCGCTCTGACAATGAGTAGAATTCAGAAAGGTCTCATTGCGGCTAAAAAAAAGATCGATCGCTCGTTTAAGTCTTGCCCGTTCAATGAACTGTAAAGATCAAGTAAAAAAAATCGCATCAAAAGAAACCGTAAAACATCAGTTAAAACATAAATCAAATATTTTTTATACGCGGATTTAAATGTTGAAAATAAAAAGATCATCACTATATGAAAAATAATTATTTTTATTGCTTATCTATCGTTATTACTTTTAAATATTTTTCAAACGTTTCTTTTCTGAATTTAATTGTCGCAACGTAACGATTAGTATTCTTAAAAACGAGTAATTAAATATTTTTTAAGAAATATAAACTTTATTTAATATATTATACTTATATTATAATGTATTATAGTTTAATATATTATAATCGCTTGTACATAATAGGGAGTTTGCATAATTTTTGAAAAATTATTAAATATATAAATTATTAGATATATATATTGTATATTAAGATATATTAATATATAAATTATTATATATATACATATATCTTTAAATGCAATTTTTAAATAATTTTTTAACACAAATTATGCAAGAAAATAAATAATAAAGAATTGCATTATTTAAAATGCCGAAGACAGTCCGGATACGACCGAGCCCTCCCGAACGTGCTATGACGTCACACTGCAACAACGAAACAATTATTCAGTAAGAAATTAATTTATTTTAAAAATGAGCAAAGGAAACACGTACAAAACGTGTTTTGTACCTTTGTGTAAAAGCACAACAATTAAAACATCAGAAAAATTGTTCTTTTATGTGCCTCAAGATGAAAATGTGAGAAAAAAAGTGGTTTAAAAGTGCATATCGTGTTGACGAATCAGGAAAATGGAATTATTTTTGTTGTGAAGATCATTTCAATGTACGTATTATGTTTTTTTATGTTCTTCAATTATAACACTTATAAAAATATTAATCATGTTCAGTAAAAATATCCCAATATGACTTAAAATGTAAGCTAAAACGTTGAATGTCAAATGTAAATTTTGGGAATTTGTAAAATTATTTTACATCTAAAATTATTTTAAAATTATAATTCATAATTAATAAAAAAATATATTTTCAATGTGTAAATGCCATGTTTTAAATGTTTATAATCTTAAGTTAATAGAATTTATTAGAATAATTTGTTTTTTTAATTCAAACATTTTTTCTTTTATAAACATTATATAAAATTATCAACTGGCAATGAATATTTTTTAGTACAAAAGTTAAACATTAACTGATAAGTTGATAATGCATAAACTGTTCTTTCCTCTTTTCCCTTTCTAATAATGTATGTTTCGACAACTGATTATCTAATTGTTTTGCTTTGACTTGCTTGATTACTTTATAAAATTAGAGTTGTCACTTAAATTTTCAGTCGTAGATTCAAAATTCATTGTCATCTCATTAGTTGTAATAAATTTTATTGAAATTGCAACATTAGATAAAACTGATTTTCTCTAATAATATTCAATTTCATTTGGAGATGTAGACTCATATGGTCATGATCAAATATCATTTTTGTCACTTTTATTTGACAACTCTTAAGGAAATTATTCTTTTTAAGTTATAATAATTTTAATATCCTATAAACTTACAACAAATTCGAAATAATTTATCAAAAGTAACATTACTCAAAATATCAATAATTACATTTGTCTCGAATAGCTGAAATGACAAAATTCAGAATAAAACAATTTTTTCTTCAAACTCGATTACCTAATTTCTTAACTCTAAATGTTCTCTGTAGAACTCTCTTTTTTGTTTACAAAAATGACACAATTTAAAATGTGTCACTTTTGTAGAAGATGTTATGATCTCTTTGAAATTCTTAAGCACAATACAAGTGCTATTTAACTGATAGTTTGTGAAATTATAAGTTAATTAAACTCTTTTAATGACTGATAGAGTAGTTTTTATCATTAATTCATTTACAGTAATAACTCAAAAATCACATTTTTTGAATTGTGTCATTTTTTAATTAAGAGAACGATATTGTCATGGCATGTTAATTCTCAAATTCACCTCCATTTCATTGGTCTGATTTCCTTTAGTCTGAGTCGCTTTTGGAACTCTCAAAGAGTATTTGCGCAATAAGCATGCGGTTCTATAGTGGTATTAATCTTTAATTGCATTGTCATGTAGGTGTATTACTACTCGAGTAATAATGCCCACCAGAACACGGACTCGTGTTTCGCATTCTAATTGGATTCTCTAGAAAGCTTACGAATTCTCGTTTAGCGTCCGCTTCATTACTTCGCCGTTATTAATATTTACTTTACTTCTGTTTGCTATCGTTTTGTCGCGACGGTCGTAAGAAAGCGTCCTTTGTACTTAGTTTCAAACCGTTTTTAGTAAGACGCCGCTAGTTCGAACGCTCGCCGGCAATTACGTTAATAATGCAATCTCATTTACGTCAGTCGGGAATTACATCTAAAATAGCTAGTGTAGAACATAGCTTAAATGCGAGAATAAGCAGATTAACCAGCAGCCCTTCGTACGTCTTACATCTCATCAGACAGTTGATTTGTCTGCTGATGTAGATAGAATCGTGATTATTGTAATTTTAATGAATGATTTCTATAATGGTACATCGCAATTAATGCGCAAACTAAAATCAAAGTAATACATTTATCAGGGATATAAAACGTCTCTACAAACGTTCGCAAACTTTTCAAATCTATTTCAATTAATGTAAAAAGCTAAAGAATTTTCTTAATTATATTAGTGAAATGAATTCATTATAAAGATAATCATTATGTAATTTTAATGTATTTCTGATAAATGAGGCATTTATCAATATGTTTGATAATAGAATAAAAAAATAAATTACGTCTGTTCAAACTTGTTATAAGATAAATTTTATATAGAGGGTACAAATTCTCGTAGGTATACCTTTTTGAAAACAATTAACGATCGTTATTGTTTTCTTTTAACATGTAAAGCCAGGTTACGTATTTAAAAAATTATATATTGAGAATATTTATAATTACGTCTTTAAAATTTTCTTTCATATTTAATAGTTCTAGTAAGTTAAAACTGATGCGATGGACCAATAGCATCGAAGTTTCTGCAGAAACTTGTCGTATGGTGAAAGTCGTCCTATTCTCGATGCACTAGCTGGCTTCTGAAGCAACGACTTCGACCAGCAGTGAAGTTCGGGTTATCCTCGTCCATTAATTAACCCGGTCGTGGCCCATGGCAAAGGAACAAAAGGCTTCTTTTTCCGTCGTTGCCAGAGAGCGAAGCCACAGCTTTTCGTTTTTTCTTGCGCGTCGTTGCACAACATTGCTGGATATATCAAGTAGAATGTAGGTATACCAACGTTGGAATTTTCTAGTAGTCTTTTAATTTTATTGTAATAGTCTTCAATTCATTGTTCTGACCGATTCATATAATTCGGTAACAATTATAAAAAACAAAAGGCAATGTATTCTCCAAATTTATCCTAACGTTGCAGATACGAAATTATTAACAAAATTTCGATTTAAGAAATTTCTATAAAGTTATACTTCAATTGTATAAAAAAAAATTAGTGCGTTAATTACGATGTGTCACGAGCACAAAACTATGACAATATAACAATTTGCTTTAATATAACTTTACAAATAGATGCATGATCTCCAGGTTCTATCGCTTCAACAATCCAATGTAATTAGACGCGTTTTAATTAAATTGTCAGAATATAAAAGTATCATATTATATGTTCAAATATAAATTATATAGATTGAAACTACATAATCATTAATTATTTAATGATTATATAGTCTAATCATTAATTAAATATCGTTGAGAACTTTTGATAAATATGACAACTATAATTATTATCAGGGATACTTAAAAAGCTTCGGGAGGAGGAACCATCATCGTGAGTGGAATCGCGCGTTCAACGCGCTTGAATGAATCTGCTTGTTTCTGCGGAGAATCAATCTCACGGCAGCGTATGCGCGGTTGCTTGCAAACCTGCGCATATATCGATATATAGATAGCGGCATCAGGCGCTTCTAGAGCCCACTTAATATTCATAACGTCTTTCCCCCTTGGCAATTCCAAACACATTTTAATAACATTTTTTACGGCACGCTCGACCTCGACGCCTCAAAAGCGTCGCGACGGAGCACAGCGTTGGCCTTTCCTCTCCGTTCGCGTTTTTCCACGATGGAATATTCTGTCCATCCCTTGACCTCTCCATCACGCTCGGACATCAACCCTTTCTCCAGCGCATCTATTTCTTGCGAAAGTCGGCCACAAAGCATTCAACTTGTTCGAAGTCACGTTACGAAATGAATCACAAACGCTTGCACGCTTCCGGTTGTTTTCGCAACGCAATATTTTCGACGAGAGAAAGCAATCATACGTGAAATATGTGAAAGAGAGCTTTCGCGCTTTATTCCCATCTTCATACCTTTTTTGAACCTTCTTGTGCCCTAAAACCTAAAACGCACCTTGTGCGACATTTCCGAGTCAATATCATGAATATTTCAAACGATTTATGAACTCTCTTTATGTATATTGATCTGCGTAAGACATTTGTGCTTTTCTGATTTTTCTCGACATTATTGTTGCAATTTTCATGAAAGTAACTGTATTAAGACAATTAATAAAATATTACTTTAAGTTACAGTTACAGAAAAGATTCCTTTTATAAAATATAACGTTTCCAGGAAAAGATGCGCAATGCGACCTGAATATCATAGTTGTTTAAAGTATAATAAATCACATTTATTAATATATCTTTTCTTATTAACTTTTCTTATTATATCACCTTTCTTATTATTTCTATATTTTTGGTTTTTATATTTTATCTGAGTAGAAAGTTAATATCTTCGTTTCTTATTATCATAAAAAAACGCTGCTTTTTACAAATTAATCTTATTTTATTGTATAAAAATACTTTTGTATTTAACAAGTAAAGAACTGCCAAATACGGTTAAAGACTTGATATTTAATAACATTTCTATATAAATTTTAAATATATCTCTCTCTCTTTCAATTATATAAATTAAATTACGCATCGATTACTATCATTGAAACATTGAATTGAACATATTGAAACATATTCGTATCTAAAGTTAAAGTAATAACATCACAAATTAAATTACTCGTCAATTTGATAATAATGTCAATAAGCATTTTAAAAGATCTTATTGCGGAAAATATCACTTTTATGTATCCTCTTTTAAATTTGTCTCTCAAAAAATTACAATCTTTTTCTCTTCTTTTCTGAAAACTCTATTTAGAGCTAAATTCTCTTAAAATTACTAAAACCAAAGTTTGGAATTGTTACGTTTTACACGGTTACTTATGACAACGAGATACGATTCATGCAATGAAGATTACGAAAACGTATTTCCAACGAACGACGCGCACACTGTCGGAACAATGTTGGATTATCACGAAGCGGAATAATCCGATCTTACGACAAGGAAGATCTTACGCGCAGCAGGATTCCACACGAGAGTCGCGCCAACCGCGTTTTTCCGACGTATATACATACACGGGAGTCAGGAAGAAAGGTAAATCGGTTTTACATCTCGACTGCATGTCGACGGAGAATAATGCCGCGCCGTCGGCGTAGCGCTATAAGGAGAGAGATGAGAAATTAAGTGAACCGTGGCAGATCGCATCGCCAACGAAGACGCACTCGCTTAAGCCGCTCCTAACGCATTCGAGCGCGTGCATTCAGTATGGAAAATAATATTTGTTCACGGATATGCTATTCCGCGCGTTCACCGTCGTCCTTCCTCGAATCTTTCTGCTGAATTCTCCATACCAGAGATCGCGCTTGTCTGACTGACTCCAACGTATCAAATCGCTTCTGATTTTGCCGGCAGATCTTTACTGTGCAATCGGAATTCGGTTTGTTCATCGAAATCTCCGAGAGATTGTACTATGCATAGATCAAATTTTATTATTTCCACAAAAATGACGTAATATTCGTAAAATTGTACACAGTACGACTCCCGGCGATTCAGATCATTCGATATTAAAAGCAAAATTTTCACAAAAGGTTGGTTTTGCTGAAGTAGCTAAAATACATACAGATCTGAAAATAACTTTGCTGGACCATGAAAATAATTAAGTACGATACTCAAACTGGTTACTGAAATATCAAAACTTTTTGCAGCATTACTTTTTGCAATATGCTCGAAATGCCAACGTAATTGTTTTAATAACAGTTCAACAAAATTATTTTTTCGATTTGTGTGTGTATCTAGCTAAATTTTTTAATCAACGAAATCTTTTTCATCTGTCTCATTTCACATAGGATTTTATTATATCTATAAGATTTCACACAAATTCTAAATAATGTGTAGCATCAAATATTAATAAGTATACTCTACATGTCATAATATAGAAATATAGAAGTAAATATCTTAATAAAAGCTACGCTATAGAAACGTTAGACAGTGAAAAACGAACGGTATTTCAGATATTAATGAGGAACATTGTTAATGCGCATCGTTAAGTATATCAGTGCTTTGTATACGTCTATCCCTATAACTATCGCATTATTTCGACCTGGGGTGACACACAGGACATCGTAATAAAGATATTGATCCATATATACCGTGACCAATCTGCATCGAGGTGCTGTACTGATATATGTAGAAGGGTTACAGTACGTGGCTCGTATTTCCCCAAACCCAAATACCTTTCCCCTCATCCACCCTATTCTCCTGTCTCCATTCTAAATGTACCGTGTGGGACAACGCGGCGTCGATATTTATCGACGCGGACCTACGTAGGACTCATGCGACATCGGGTGACCCTAATTCGCGACAGTTGTGTGTGCGACGAATCGCTTTGATGGAACGGCATCATATACCGCTCGTTCTCGTCTTTCGTAATCACAGCGATATTATTTCACGAACGAACCCCTACGCATGTTTACACGGAAATCCTTTCACTGCAGCCCCATGTAGCTATCTCGTTTTTAATCAGTTCGTTGCTCTACGATTTCAAAGGACTTCGGATTCAACTCCTGCGACTCATTCTGAATAGGATACTCTGTCATGCAGATCATTCACAAATATCTCGAATTTTTACATTGCAAACTGATCTGATATTAAAACAAATTCTGTTGTTTGCAATAATGAATTTAACATTTGCTAAAGTTTCATTTTAACAATGTGTTGATTTTTTTCTTATTTTTGTTTTACGTACAGTACACAGAATGTTCTCAGATTTTTCGCACACACTTTGACAGTAGGTAGTAACTTTTCAATAAAGCATTTCCAGACCTATATTATATAAATATAACATTATCCTCTTATTTCAGATTAGATAACATACTATTAAACAATTAAGGAGAAGGGAATACTGTCAAAGTTTATACGAAAAATCCGGTGACATCCTGTATAAAATAAATTTATTAAAAAATTATGTCTTGAGAATTACGGAATATTATACATAAGTATGAATAAAAGTAGTAGATACTTACTTGACAAATTATATTTAATAAAGTTTGAATATATATTGCAATAATGATAATGATAAATAAATATAGACGTATAGCAGTTTTTGTCGATTATTAAATATACTATATTATTCTACTAAAAATATGTATATATTATTTTACATTAACTAAAATAATAAACTTCTCCCTTTATTTTCACAATTGTCTAAAAGAAGAAAGAATTAATGCTTTAACAATCTGTTTCAAGAAAGCAAATTAAGAAGCAATTTACTCTAAATTGGTCTTAACTTTATAATTAAAATTGAAATAGGCGGTTTTGAACGGACTAGTTTTGCCCACATCAAGCAATGTAGACTAGTCATTATTGAACACAATAACCGTGAGATCATTGTAAACAGATCGTAATATGCTATCAATAACGTTCATAGCATTTCATCTTGAAATGCGATGTGAATGTTAGAGAGCTGCATGATCGCGTTCTCGAGAGCAGAGGCACATAATCGTGCCTATATATCGATCTATTAGCAAATTAGTAATGATACGAGACTAATTACCAACGACCGTATATGTATCCAAGATCAATGGGATCCTGGATATGTGCACCGTGTATGTCTACGTATATGAAGGTGCATTCGTGTTTACCCAGCTCCGTATTGAGACGGGTAACAGCGCAATACCCGGGAGATCCTTGGTAGAATTAGTATTTAATAGTGAAAGTTTCAAACGTTACCACGCAAGGAAACTATCTTTTCCGTGGACTTTGGAAGCACCACAACTGGGGCATTATAACTATATAGAGAAAAGCAGAGGGAAAGGAGAGGGAAATCGACGTGTTTCTCTCGCGGATATCTACTGAAAGAAATGATCTTCCAAATGAAAGACGACTGTTATTCCCAGATCGGGTTTCTGTTTCTGTCGGGTTAAAACTTCGTTCAAGTCGTTCGACCAGATTCACATTAGACTAATTGCGAAAGTTTTTTACTTTTACGTTGATTAACCAGAGCTATATAGGTTTCCACGTAAGAAACTAATAAAACTGCAAATTTGTTCTTAAAATAGATATCTAATTTGGAAAAAAATGTAGCGAACGCTTTGTCACTTTATGGATTAAGCGACTATTAAGAACCTAATTAAAATATTGTATGTATATATTGTATAATATAAACCTACATTACGTAGGTAGTGCATATTAGTGCATTAATTTTTAAATGTTTGTGTCTTACATAAAATAGTGAATGAAATTAAATGCTTATGAGAGATAGATTTGAACTTTATGCATCGTTACAATTTTCAAGTGTTCGTTATTAACATTAATATTAAAATGTTAAAACAGAGAAAGATTTAAAATGTTAAAACAAAGCTCCTTTAATTTATTTCAGAAAAAAAACTAAATAATTGACCCTTTATGAATTATTATCAATCTTATATGTAAAATATACAAAAATATTTATCTTTTTTGATTTTTCAGACAAATCATTGAAATTAAAATTGATGTTTTGAAAGGTATTTTGCACATTGCATAATAACGTTAGATAAATTAGTTATGTGTAATCACTATGTAATAAATTGCAGATTATTACTTATTATTGATTTATAATTTTGTTTCTTTCTCTATATCATAGCTATTATTTCTATTTATGAATGTTGCGATTATTATATCAATTTAAGATAATGGAGCGTTGGTGCGTAAACCACGGTTATGTAATTAAATTCGCACCGTGTCGTACACCGGCAATCAACGACGCCACTGCGCGCTGTAATTGAGTCAACTGTTAAAAGTGCAAGCAAGCTCGAAAGCCCGTTCCTGACTGCAAACCGCATATTACGTTACACTATTCAATTTGACGGTTGACTTCCACGTGTAAATACAAACTCTCGTTTCCCGCACTTATCACGTGCTATGTGTCACTTGTCAGTTTTGTCTGTGAAATCGTAATTGGCGAAGTGCATTTATTCCGTTATCACAATTCGTGCACCGCCATGTGCTTACACTCAATGAAATATCTCCTCTCACATATTTTTCAACCGCATATCGGCGTACTGATAATTCGTCGAAAAATAAATTCAGCTGCAACTGAAAAGTGCGAAAACCACGAGTCTCAAACAATTATACAATTTGCGATATAACATCGATTGAAACAATTTGTATGTAAAAATTTGTATGCCAGAATTTCTATCTTAAATTGAGAGAGATAAATTATTATCAATGCCATTTATATAAAAAAAATCATATTTGAATATATCAATGTCAGTATTTAAAAGTACGATAGATGAATCAATAAGTCATTATAAATAATTAACCTTTACTCTCTCTCTCTCTCTCTCTCTCTCTCTCTCTCTCTCTCTCTCTCTCTCTCTCTCTTTCTCTCTTTACTGTTATTTATAACCTGTACATTTCTTTTTTTCGAAACTAGGAGCATCAAATAATTAGTTATAATATTTATATACAATTTTGTAAAATACGCGACCTTATAAATAATTTCTAATAATGTTAAAGTTATATATAAAAATCATTTTATAATTTTTGTATATTTGATGAAGTAATAAAAATTACTTTATTGATCCAAGACATGAATGACCTATCGTGCGTACAGAGATCTTAATTTTTAAAAGTTTTTTTTAAAAATCATAGTAATGTACAATACATTAAGGTTACTTATTGACGGACCCACGTATGTTATATGAAAAAATTGCAACAATAGTAATGAAAAACTTAATTTGCGCTTAACTTACAACATTAATTAAGCGTCCACAATAATGACGATTGTTACAAATAACAAAAAACTTTTGATATTGTGAAAGTACTTTTTTTCAAGATATAAGATAATTTCGAAAATTTAAGTTAATTTAAACTTAAAGTTGTTAAAACTAAAATGCAATTTCTCCCATATGATATCTCTTTATAATTCTTATTTTATTATTGTTTATTTTCATAAATAACGTTGTGCTTCCATATTTCTTTCTCATTCAAAGACATCGATTCTATCAAATGTTGTAATGCTTTATTCGTATATGCGGAATATACGGTACACCAGAATACATTTTTAACCAAAGGCAAGATTGCATGCATACAGGAAAAAGAAACCCCTACATGTCGCAAAAGGGAAAGGACGAAATAACGAAAGAAAAAAGTAGTCTCATCAACCTCGGCCGATTTCCCAACGGACCCTCGCGCCGATTCCCCTTTGACGAGCCCTTCCACGATGATTCCGCATTCGTCACCCGATCACGCGACTCTTCGTCACAAGCAAATATTTTCCAGTGTCGACGTACTCTTGGCGCGGTAAATTAAAGCGGCTTCGAAGACGACGACGGAAAGCGAGCGGGATAGTACAACGAATGTACAAAGGAGCGATATGCACGCAATACGCCAAGGAAGAACGAAAAGGATGACTACTGCGGCTCGCGCCAATAATACGCACACCTGTTCGACCCAAGTAATAGATGCAGTGTGGGTGGAGAGAAAACGGCATCGCGCGACCGCTGCCAAGATTCGCGTCATGCTTATATTTACCCAGGTTATAGATGCATCAGAGTACCGGGGAATTCGCACTTTCGCGATATTTACGGAGCATTCCTACATAAAGCGATCGAAATGTTAAACTTTTAAAGTTCAAGTTGTCTGATAAAGAATTGCAACACTGTCATTTTCAAGATCGTGACATTAGCAATAATATAAAAGCAGAATATAAAGATTTATTTATTTATTTATTTATTTATAAGATTAAAATTGATATTAGAGTATGAATTATCGTTTCTTCATAATTCTCATAAACAGTATCGCATAGATTACATATCTGTTTTTTTTTTATCACTGTTTATGTTATATTATCAGAAAAAGTATTTTCTTTCAGTCTACTTCTTTTTCTTTTCGTCTTCTATTTGTTACAATAATTTTGAATTATTTTGTAATATCTGAATTAAATCCTTCGAGAGAAATTCTTCTCCCATATATTTACAAACAAATTACAATTTTGAATTTTTAGAATATAGAACATTGTTTATGGAAGTAAACTTTTGGCTGCAATATATACGATATTTATAGATCTACAGTGCGCACAATTAGACATATAACTATAGACAAATGTACAGGGTGTTAGTTAAGTATGTTGCCATACTCAACAGAGCGATTCTTTGGTTTACTTCAAGTAAAAAAGTCCATACAAACATCTGTCCTAAACGGCTTAGTTTCCGAAATACAGGTGAATGTTCGCAAATGTTTGACAAAACGGTAAATTGCGTTGGAGATATCTCCCTGCATAAATATGCCTTGCTTCACGTGAGTTACCATTCGCACGACCGTAAACAAAGTGACAAAGTCAAAGTCAAAGCCTTCTAGATCACCAGACTTAAATCCTTTGGATTATTTTCTTTGGAGGGGGGGCGGGGGGCATCTGAAATCATTTTATACCATCCCAATTGAGAATGAGAATGATTTGAGGAATCGAATAGTTGTTTTATGCGAGGCAATACACACCTGATATCTTTAAGCGTGTACATCAATCTTTGAGAAGAAGGCTCGATGTATCATGGCGCAAGGTGGACATTTTCAACCATTCATCTAATTGTTTTATATCATTAGAAGAACTGAAGCCTGTTTTTGTTTTTCTGTTTTTGACTAATTCAAACTGTATTTCTTTCAAATAAACAAATTATTACTACACGTTAAAATTTTTTTATTTCGGAAACTAAGCCGTTTAGGATACATGTTTATATGGACTTTTTTACTTGAAATAAACCAAAGAATCGCTCTGTTGAGTATGGCAACATACTTAACTAACACCCTATATAACTATACAATTATAAATATATAATTATATAAAAGAGTGGCATATTCACTCGCAATTAATAAAATTGTACGAAAAAGATCAATGAAAAGTCGCAGCATAAAATTATTGTTACAACTCAATAATTATGAAAAAAGTATTTTCGAGACGAGTGTTGTTTCCACAGAAACGAAAATATTAAGATATATCCAACACAAAGGATTCGACTTTTGTGTGTGCAATTTGATCAAGTCGATTTAATCTTGGGCCAGGACCAGCTTTCCCATTTATATACAGAAATCGTCTCATTCTCCGTCCTCGGCCAAATCACCTTCTGGCCTAGCTTTTCTTATCGATCGTCTGTTGCCTCCGTGCACTTAGAGTATGGCATCTTGAAAAAGAGTTGGAAGTGATTGCGTTCCCATTGACACAAGTTTATAGAGTAGCAAGAGACGCATCACGAACGGAGGAAAGGGTATGATGCCGAGGGGATGACGTAGGAAACGAAGGAGTTCGTAGGGTCGGTGCCAGGATGGATATGGAGCGAGCAGGTGCTCCCCATTTTCGCCCTCTCGACGTACAATCCTTATAGATAACGCATCGTTTGTAACTGTCACCGGGGTGGAAGAGAAAGATAGGCGTCAGCTACGTAAGTATGTGACACACGCGCATACATACGTGTATGTATAGCCACCAAAAGCAAGGCTTAAACGGAAAGAGAGGGGGAGAAGAAGAAGGGAGGGGGATGGGAGAGAAAGGGGAAGCAACGCACGGTACTACCCTTGGAAGCGAAAGGGATAGTTGATGCCGAAAGCTGGTGTGAGTGTGAATGTATACTAGTGCGAGAAAGGTTGATTCTATAGCGACGTCTCTCGAAGTCCGCTATATAGCACGGCGGGATCCACCGGCCGGAACACCACTGTGTGTCAGTGGAAGCGTAGAGTGACTAATGTTACCTGAAGGTGGATTTGTATACCGGCTGAAATCGATAAGGACTCGAGACGCGTGACCGAAGGGCTAAAAAGAACCAAATGGTGGATGAGTGACGAGAACGAGTAATGGGAGGGATAGCCTAGCTACGGATTTACTAAAAAGTATGCCGCAATGTAAATAGGTAATAAGAGATCTGTTTATGAGTACTTGATAAGTTTACTAAATACGTGAAAAATATTTAAATAAAGCATGCAATAATTTAATTATTTTTCACATACAGTCGATGCTCCTTAATATGGGGGTTACGTACGCGACAACTGTCGTGAATACAGAATCCGCGAATATGGAATAATTGAATGTATGATGGTATAATATATGGGATACGTTCCAAGAAAAATTAAATTAAATAAAAAATCTTAGAGGAGACATTATTTTTATTTATATAGTATAGTATTATGCAGTAATATGTAATAATATATTTATGTTTATTACTACATCAATATTGCACATACATGTATGTAGTGCACAGGTCTTCAGGTATATTTTTCTCTTGTACTATAATTCCTAGCTCATTTCTAAAAGCAAACTACTGCTTTTTCATGTAATCGCTAAAATGGACTAATGTTTTATGCGTTCACAAAACTTTTATATAAAGCAAATGTT
Source organism: Trachymyrmex septentrionalis (assembly GCF_001594115.1). Classification (NCBI taxonomy): domain Eukaryota; kingdom Metazoa; phylum Arthropoda; class Insecta; order Hymenoptera; family Formicidae; genus Trachymyrmex; species Trachymyrmex septentrionalis. The sequence continues at coordinate 3,077,697 of NW_017305180.1, forward strand.
ACAAATTGACGGTATAATATGAACCTATATTTTTCGTTTTTCATATTAAATCCAAATAAGAATTTATAATTTTTTTTTCAGTCAATCAACAAAAAAGATTTCCTTATTAAAAAAAGGCAAAAATTAAAATGCAATTGCGTGCATATGCGATGATTTGTATTCGCGAATATTAAAATATTTATCGCGTATAAAGAAATGTGGTCACAAACATGTCGACCGCAAATCCGCGAATAAAGAGTGTCAATTGTATAGTGTATATTATACGTTACAATTTTGGAAAAAATTAAAAATATAAAAATTTTTAATAAAAAAATATATTGAAATTTTGTAAATAAAATATATAGATTTTTATCGACAATTAGAACAAGTTAGCATATAGAGAGCATTAAAACCTCCGTGCATTGAGACTTGACTGTATTCAATATATCGACATGCTATCTTAATAGATATAAATAACCATTAAGATAGCACGCCAACATGAGCAGAATCAAGTCTCAATGCACGGAGGATTTAGTGCTCTTTATATGTACTATCTTGTTGCTCTAATCCTGATGTCATTGCTCTAATTGTTTATCAAGGAATCGATTTAATCTAACTATAGTTAAAAAAGTTATAATAGTATATAAATAACATATGACAAACACATAATTTGTGTAAAATTATTGTGCTTTTTTATTAATATTATATATATTTTTTCACTGGGTATTCTAACTTATTGAAAAGTTAGAATAAGTCGATTTCTTGATAAACGATTAGAACACTAAAATCAGGACTAGAGCAACAAGTTAGCTCATAAAGAGCATTAAATCGTCCGTACATTGACACCTGACTGTGCTCATATTGGCTATCTTAATAGACATGGCGTTTATTCACTTTTACTTTGCGACACGTCCGGTGAAGTTGAAATCTGCCCAACAAGGTAGCGCGCTCGGAGGAGCTAACATCATCCGCTCGGCAGAAAATATTCGGAGCCGTACAAATGACTGCGAAGTGATAAATAATGTAACTGAGCCGAGCTCTCGTGTTACGTGTCGCGGATAACGTATCGTTCCCATTATACGTCCGTACCTAACGTTACGTTCGAATGGACATCGTATGGCTCAAAATATAGTGTTAGACTATTGCATGAAAAACAAGTAGGCGTATTGTAGTAGTTGCAAAAAAAAACGTATGTCACTTAGAAAACGCATTTACACATTATAATGTGCAATGTGTGTACAATAGAGGGGTACTTATATAAGCTGCTGTATTTATATGTATGATCGCCAATAACCAACATAACGTCCTTCAGGTTTCGTAACAAAATTTTGGCAGTCATTTCGAAGCAATTATCTATATGTTTTGCAACGTGCTGTTATAATCTGTTCAATATGATTTTAGCAATACGTCACGTGGATATCTCCATGCATAGAAAGATCCGCGATTTTCTAACTAAAAGTATAACAATAAATTTTAAGGATGGTTATTTAAACAAAACAGATTACAGTACTATATATTATTACGATTAAAGTTTTGTAATAATTAAAGATATAATTACATTTATTTGAAATTGATACATGTAAAGAACTATCTTATATAATATTCTTTCAGAATGCTAGAAATATCAACAACTCATCATACGCGCGCGTTTAAAATAAATCTTTTACATTTTGTCATTTAAATGCAAATTTATAAATTAGTACAGCGAAAAAACATTAAAATTGTCAAGTTAAACCAGAATTAGTTAAAAAAAATTTTTTTGCTTTGTACATGCAATATTTTTTTCATTGTCTCCATGATACATTCAAAGTATACCATTTTCCTTTGTTATATCATAAAGTAAATAAATTACCAAACGTATCGCAATACGTTGTTTCACAAAATTTAATGAATAGTAGAATGGTTCGAAAGAGAATTTGTTACGATATATCCAATTACGATAAAGACATCGTTGATTTAACAAAATTTGTCGAATAAATTCAAGCAGTAAAATTTGCCATTTCAGAGAGAGGTAAACGGTTTCCCTTTTCGAGACGAAATTGTCTTGCAGCCGCATTTCGCGTGGGAGTATTTTTCATGGTGTAGCAATCTGGCTACGGGCGACACAAAACTCTGCCGACGATATATTTTGGAAAGGGTAGAGATTCATTACAGTATTACGACCATAAAGCCTCTTTCATATTATTCATTCTCGCGTAGCGACATTACATTTTACTGAGCTAACTTTGAGTGAATCATGTAACTAGATAGAGAATTTTTTTATTTTAATTCGTAGTTTCGAAAAGCTGTCATAATAATTTTCTACATGTTTTTTATTGTATGATTTGTGAAATTTGTAAAATTTGTAGAATATTTTTTAATTATTGGAAAGAGAGAGAGATATACGTATAACAGATTACAATACTTATTTCATTCAAACATACATGTTACAAAAGATTAATATAATATGTAAAAATCTTTATATTACATTTCAAATTTCATTAAAATTGGGATTAATAAACTATATAAATATTATTAATTATGTTAATAGTAATATCCTAGGAAGTTAGACACATGTGACATATTCTACCACCTAAATTTATATCGCTTCTATTGAAATTGCTATAAATTAGTCGCATTAAACGTGTCCGTCAAATTCATAAATTAAACGGATGCGTTTCACACAATTAATTATAATTATATACAATACAATTTAAAAGAATCAATATTTTAATTATATTCTTTTGATATTTCCTATTGCGTAGGGAATAGTTAATAAAATTATATAAAAAATACTACCCAAGCTAACGATTGAATCTCTGCCTGATATACTTTCGAACGTTTCTTGTTGCTTGTCATCGCCCGATAAAAATTGACTGGAGCTGTCGTTGTGCTACATCTCTCGCGGTAAACAAAATTACGACAATATTAAGAGTCTCCGTACTCGGAGCGAAGTGACGGTCGGCCGCTGCGCCGCGCTGCCAGGAAAACTTTTCTAGTGCTCGTCGTTACACCTCGCCATACCCCGTCAGACCCAGAAAATAATGTGGCGTGACTAGAAGGCTCTCCCTTGATTCCCTGCCAGATACGCAATTTACGGCCACGCCATGTAGACCGATGGAAATTCCGCACAAATTTGTCGTTTTGGAATTCGTCCCGTGAAAATTGACATTTGAATTCTGAGACGAACATCTAAAACGTATGAAATATGATGACTTGCTCAAGCACGAATAATTTACTGGAGTCAATTATTACTGACAGAGATGAAGAAGCATTGGCTGCGTTATCAGACGTAGAGCAGTAATGAGAACTAATATATGCACAGAACGCGGTTTTTGAACTAAAGGTGCGTTTAAAAAGAGGGGATTTCTAGCGAGGAAATAAATCGAAAGCGTAGAACGAAAATTATTTTCGCAGAAATCTTCGTTTCTAAACCTGATAAATATTTACATTGTAAATCCTAGTACCGCCAGGAAAAGGATGGGAAGATATTTTATCAGCATTCTCGCGAAAAATCCACGTTTATTCGGCAAGCACGTTTTTTATCGGATATTTTCGCGGCCGGCTAAGTCGTTCATTCTGTAAAATCTCTCTATTCAGGAAGCTCTTCCGGCGACTAAAACTCCATGTCGGAATCCGGAAGCGAGGAGCGAGAGAGTATCGAGAGCGTATTAACCATCCGGCTTTGGGCGAGCCGATGTCAATACAAGCTGGAACGGAATCACGAAGTGAAAACGACTCGGAGGTACTGGGCAACCGGCCAGAACGTCGCTGATATTGCTCGGTATAAGTTTCCCATCTAAGTTTCCTTGGTCTGTCTGATCTGAGATGTTGTATCGCGGTTTAACAGTGAATTGAGTATAATCGTCTTGCGACAAAACTAATTGTGATTGCAAATAATGATTTGATTGAAGAAACAAAAGAAACCAATTATTACATTAATTAATTTTTGTAAAGAAGATATTTTCTATTGCAACTCATACAGAGATATAATAGCAATCGATAAAAAGACAATAAAGAATCGATATTACAACACGACAAAGTACAAATTTAACTGCCTATTGACTATTGATTTACTATAAATTGTGCTATTTTGATCTATCATTATTTGTGGTATGGCAGGTAATATATTAAACTACCCTCATAACATAAATACGATCAATATTATAATTTTCCACTCAAAAATATCAATGTAGTATAACAGAAATTGTACATAACATAATAACATTGTTAAGTCGAAAATTATAACATCGATGTAATGTTATTGCTAATTTGTATTCTGCGGATAAAAATGATTGCTTTGACATTTTTAAAACTTAAATTTTAAAAACTTTCGATAAATAACTCCGTTTCTCTTTTGCAATTAAGGCTATAATCTATAAAGTCGACAAAACCAGGTTTATTCAATTCAAATTGTTGTTGCAACAAAGCGGTCGCGGTTTATGATCATGTTTTATTTCAAAACATCCTGACAGAAACCGTTACAAAAAAATACAGAAAAGCCGATGAGAAGTATGGATGTACACGGACGGACATATATCTTTAACTTTTGCTATGCAAATCAATCGTAAAAAAAAAGGAAAATAGTACAACTCGGATTTAACGTCCGATGGTGAAATGCCTGGTAAGCCGACGGAGTCCGTCAGGATCAAAGTTTACCGGATTCGTATCGGAGAGCCGCAAACTTCCCAACGGAAAAGTTGTGCACATAAAAAATCAATCGGCGGTATCGTTTGACAGACATCAGGAATGAAACCTCGCATCGCCGGTAGTTTATTGTAGTATCAAATCGCAGGGTGCTTGGGGCACAATAAAATACCGCAGCCGATGTCGATCCTATATCTTCAGGGTTCATCCGTGGCACGGCCAGACGCATAAACCATAAAGACACGTGCTACCTATGAAATTCTCCGGCAAACATACGATCTAGTAGAATCCATCGGGGAGTTTTACATACGGTCCCTACTAAAGAATCCCTAAACGTGTGAGATTCTATCGTCTTTCCTCCCTTCTTATAAAATACGTATGTGGAGTATATACACGGTGTTCTAAAAGCACGGAGAGAGAGAGAGAGAGAGAGAGAGAGAGAGAGAGAGAGAGAAAATGCTCTGAACAACAAGTTTCTGTTAGGTCAGTTGTTGAAAAGATTCTAATTGCTAGGATAAAAATATTCTTATTTTTCGCGTAAAAAATTAAAACTTTATCGTCAATTTAATGCTAAATGCCGTGATTAATAAACACAGTTAATTATCTCAATCTAGATTTACGATTTTTTATCTGAATAATTAATGATTAAATTTTTAAATTAAATTATTGTCTATAAGAAATAACAGATTATTTTAATATTTTGCATAACTGATTTTATATTTTTAAAATATAAATACAAAATACAAGGTATAATTTTAACAAATAATAATTTTAGCGAATACATTATATCTTTCTTAGTTCTCTAAGTTCTTTGAAATAGAATTTCATTCTAAAAAAGTTTTAAAGAAAATATATTATAATTTTTTTAATTCAATTTATTGAATCTTTTTGATAAGTATTAATTGGTGTTGCCTGCTACAATAAGATAAAAATACTAACGGTATTCATATTTCAAGACCGTTTTAAGTAATGTCTCAAAATGCTAAATTCGGCTATGATTGATTTATGACATCTTAAGATTGTACATAAAATAGTATCTTAAATATAAGAGAGAGAGAATCGACTATAAATACCGGCCTAAAAGATGCTTTATATAAGTAGAGCTATTCTAAAATATACAGATTTGATATGAAGAGGTAGATAGTTATGATGTCATTTATTTGAGAAACGATGCGAATTCGCGCCAAATGCTGCAATTTTTCGTCACGATAATCGATGACATAGGCGAAGGTAATAAAAAGAAACAGCGCCGCGACGAGCTTGTAACGAGGAAGCCGATAAATGCGATCGTAAATGCTATCGTTTCCTTGTGTTTTTTTCGCTAGTCTGTTTGCCGGATCGTTTCGCACGCGAAGCGTAATTACTTCTACCTAGCGTTGCTGGTAAATTAAAAAGGATGTAGCGATAGAGAAAGAGATAAAGCAACGTACAGAGAAAGAGAAAAAAAAGAAGAGAGAGAGAGAGAGAGAGAGAGAGAATCCGAAGCGTAAACGTGCACAGAAATTCGGAGAATTAGCAATTAGCTACAGGCGATACGTTAGTGAGCTTGATACTTTTGAGTTTATTCACGGATACAGGTTTACATCGTCAAACATACGAGTATTTTCAATCAATGTACGAATTTTTCTCTTTTAGACTGTGGTATAGAATCAAAATTAATATAAAAAAATTAGAATCAAAAGATGAGTAATTTTAATATAATTTCCAATTGTACATTAGATATTGGTACCTCAACGTGAAAGCTTAAAATTGATTATTCGATTATTCAATAAAAATTTGATTGCAATTTAATAATAAAGGTATTTAATGTTAATATTTAATACGTCTGGCATAGTTCCCAGACTATAAATGAATAATTAACATGTATTATTTTTCGACTTGTCTGAATTTTGTCAGAAAGACGTGTAACTCTAAGGCAGTAGATATATATGATTATTTTGCGAATAATTACTTCTTGACAATTTTTAATTAGTATGGATAGTACAAGCTAAAAAGGAGATTTAATTTTAAGCCTTTCATCCAACTTTGATGCAAGACTAATTATCTTATATTCTTGTGTATAGATAAACATAAGATAAATAATGATTATATTACAATAATGAGAATATTGTTTTCGTTATTGCAATACTTCAATCACTTTGAAATATATACTTGATAAACTGGCTAAATATTATTTAGGTCAATAATAAATTTTGTTGACATCTACTAATTCAATAACTACTTGATAAGATTCTATCTATTAAAATGTTATATTAAAATGAATCAATGTATTAATAAATGAGTAATAAATGAAATGTGTTATGTAATTCTTGATTATTATTGAGCTTCTTTTATTTTATAACTTGCATTTTAGCACTCAGTCCCCTATATGATATACATGCAGCACGTGCCTAGGACATGTGTTTGACGACAGTTGAATTCGGTCGTTCGTCTCTTTCGAAAAATATGAAATTTAGCTCCCGGTGAACACACTCTCGGATGTGCAATGATATATTGCTGGCAAAGGTATATACGCGAACATTTAAACAAAGACCATATTTATTTTATAAGATAACGCTCGTTCTCGTGAACGCTTTTATTTTTCTTGTTGCAATATTCACTCCTGCATGTGGCAGTTTTGCGTGGCGGATCGCGAATGAAAGTTTCTATTCCCACGCGGCATATCGTCGTATCGATAGAGATATGTATCGCGTATCGACATCGCGAAAATATTTCCGAAACGCCGAAACGGGGTGTCCATCTGACGCGGTGCGCGCGCGAGAACGGTCGCTCCGAAAACATTTTCGACCATTTCGAACTCGTTTGTCAGCACTTCGCCCTCGACGAACCCGCGCACTCGATGGATGTATCGATCATCCGAAATGTAAACTTCCGACGCAGAAATATAATTCACACGCTGTAGGTACTCGTCCCACACGCCGAAACATGATATTTCAAAATGCAACGTAAAAATCGCCACGTCGCTTATTGTTTTCGTGCGCGTATACTAATAACGTTGCTCGCGTTCTCGCGCTGTGTCGTGTCGCGTGCCAAATACAAATATTTCCGGCGAACAAAAGTAATTACCGGCCGATAAACTCTCGCGTGGCAAATTTGTTATGCAAACGCGTGTTTATATCGCAAATGCAACGAATGCTGTCATCTGTTGTTTTCACTACGGAAATGCGTTACATTCCAATGCGCAGGTCGTTTATAGTTTTCGTCTCAATACGTACACTAGAAAAAAAGATTGGTTGCTGCAACAATATAGATAGTAAAATATGGCATAACATTTTTATATGGCTGCAGCAATCAGTTTTTGGTTGTAGCAGCAAATTTTCAGTTGCGTTAACCTATCGAAATCATATACTGACATTGCAGATAGGCTACCGCAACTAAAAATTTGCTGCTACAACCAAAAACTGGTTGCTGCAGCTATATAAAAATGCTATGCCATATTTTACTCTCTAAATTGTTGCAGCAACCAATCTTTTCATTCTGTGACAATACAATTGTAGATATCTTGATACAATAAAAAATCAACTGACATAAGAATATATTTCAAGTAATTTTTAAAAGAGAATCAGAAATACATATATATATATATATCAAAATACATCTTAGTTTTCATTTTCTTAAATAAGTATAACTAGGTAATAAAATTTATAAGTTGCTTATGCATTGCAAATCGTATCATCTTGTATTTTTTAATTTATTAATCGTCAATTAATAATTTTAAGTAAAGAAAAGTAATACCTCTTGTATTATTTGCCACTTAATAATACTTTGATCGTGTACAGCTCCTTATATTGGTTTCAAATCATGAAAGAGACTTACCTGAAACAAAGAAAAAAAGCTTAGGTCAGAAATAATCTAATGTACAGAAAATAATACAAAATGTGAAAAATAATATAAAAATAAATAAAAACAATGAAAAAATAGTAAAAAATAAATGTCCATCATTTTCTACTGTATTTCTTTCCGACGAATTTTGCTGCACCTATTTGATTGCAAACCATAACCAGAAATAATATTCGAACATTTATCAGACTTTAGTCTGGAAACTTTCGTCGCCTTGTAACTTTATCAGTTGCGCGGCTAGCTTCTGTTCTATAGATTGGGCAAACTAGCGATATACATTAGCGAAATTAAACAAGCACGGCTATATATGTGCGTTTGTGTATATTAAAGTACATACCTATGTTATGACTTTTGTTACACTTTGTAAACTTTTCGAGTCGCTATATAACTCTTCTACTTTCCTTACTTGTT
>NW_017305180.1:3086652-3087812 GCF_001594115.1 Trachymyrmex septentrionalis
ATAAAACAAATAAGCTCAATATATTATATACGTAATAAGTATATATAAAACAATACAAACGTCCTATAATTATAATTTTTATAATACAATATAATAATCATTAATTTTATTGAATTAATTGTTTATATTCCATTATTTAAGATAAATAATTATATTTTTGTCTTAACGTTTTATATAGTTAAACACTGTTTAAAAATACGACATGATAATATATGTATTATAAGCCTAACTTAAATTGTTAAATTTATGCCTTTGTCTACAAAAATTTCAATGTACGTGTCTTAACTATATGTTAAAAATGTGTAAAAAGCTCTTCTAACACGCTGTGTCATAGCATATTTGTTGGCATACAATGAAAGCGCGTTATATTACTTACATTTACAAAGTTTCGCAAGTAACGCGCGACGTACCCGACGTAATAAATTACGACGGCCCGGTTATAATTATTATAATGGAGCAGCAGGTGTTACGCTGCTAGTAATTCCCGCGATACGTTTTAAGCAAATGAGCCTCAGGTTCAATTTGTCGACTCGGCGGTCTACAATCGGTCATTAAGGATGTGAACGTCAACGCAAGTACGTTGCTTCTATAAAATATGAAAAAGATTTCCAAGTTGCCGAAAATTCGTTGAATTTTCTAACGTTCATTTCATTATTTGTTCGCTTCTTTTTTCTTTACAAGAGTGAAGCATACAAAATAAACTCTTTATGTATTGTAAAATATGTTATACAAAATCCAAAAACTTTTGTTGAAAAATCTGTCAAACTTTTGTTTAACCATAATAAATTTTATAACAAAAACAAAAGAGAAACTGCATTAATCATTAATAGATGTTTAAATATATTTAGTTAAAAATTTATAAATACTGTTATAAAATTAAACTGTGGATAAAACTCTGTTCTTTTAAATAATTGCAAGTATAACTTATTCTACTAAATATTTTATTTAATTATCAGGTTGAAAATTATAAGATAATAAATGATTATTTAAAATTTTTTTTAGGCAGAATTAGAATTTGTAAAAAGTAACTAAAAAATATATATTTTAAATGACTGTGTACAATCAGCGTGCGCACCACAGGCATATGAGAGAAGTCACCACGCTCGGCTACGAACAATAGGGAGGATTTTAAATATTTTTTAATAATATATTACTTAGAA
>NW_017305180.1:3087912-3105643 GCF_001594115.1 Trachymyrmex septentrionalis
CATTTTTACATTTGCAATCAGTACTTTTTTAATAAAGCATGAATCGATCTCTTTATTATATACTATACTTATTATATACTCTTTATATATACTATACTGATCTCATATTACTTACACTGAAAAAGAGTTAATAGTAGCTACAAAATATTGAGTAAAATGATTTCAAATTTTTGATTAATCATTATAATCAAATAAATATTATTTTTCTATAAATATTTAGTAATTATTATGAAACAGTTAGTTGCATATTATTAAAATATAGTTAGTTAAACGTTATTATTATATGTTTGGTAATTCTTACTAAATATTTCGAAAAGTAAAATTTTTTTTGGTGATATTCTAAACATATGATTAAAATTATTTCACTCAATGTTTTTAATAGCTGTTACCAGACTCTTTTTTCAGTACAGATTGAAGATTCGATTAAAATTGCACTGAACAAAAAGAAATTGGATACCGATTAATACAATACGTTGAAAAACGATAGCCAAATCTGTTTTTTTACCACAATGTCGAAGTTGAGACACTTGTAAAGTCTCGTTCGTAATAATTAGGGGTGGCTAACATTACGCACGGTGCGGGCTCGTTTCAGTCCGCGTAGCGGCAGGGATAAATTTGGGGTGCGGAACGTAACAAGCGTGGCTAACGAGGTACGGCAGATTTTATGGCCAGATGGAGATGATGCGATATCCGCGATTGATGCTATACGCTGGGCGTATTTCAAGCAGGGTCTCTCTTTGACTGTGAGATGGATTTGTACTCTTCTCTTATTATCACGCCACTATCACTGTATAATCGGTAGACAGATTCGTATATTGTACACGTATGAAGACATTCAAGATACAATTAGAATAATTATTACAATAAAAATATATGAACTTAGTAACAATTATTTCACGACTTTAATCGTTGCAGTTGCTTTTTGCTGAGATAGAATTTTGTAAACAAGCCATTATTTATTGTAACTTTTTAAAATTTCATGTTAAGTATATTCGATAAATACATAAAGCAAAATTAGAATTCCAAGAAGCTAAAATTCACTTATTTACGTAAATAATAAATGTTTGTTGTTTAAAATTGTATGTAAAAAGAAAATTAAAATTTTGGCGATCTTTTCAAAATTAAAATGCTTAAACTCAAAAATACTAGACTGCATTATGATATTTAAAAAAATTCCTGAAGTAAAATTATTATAAAATAGCTTTTAAATAGCAACAAACGAAATTATATAAGTTATAAAATAAAAATCAAATTTTACGGATATAATTATTGAGATAGATGTTTTATAAAAATAGAATATTGCATACTTTTAAATATAAATCTATTAACACATTCAAAAACACTTAAGCTTTTAAATTGATAGTAATATATTATTCTATAGAAATATAATATCCAGTAAATCCACAATTAGAATAATCTGAGAAAAATCTAGCAGTGGAAAGCGTAAAGGCGAAATACAGATTCGATACTTGGATTCAATAGTCTACTTTTTTTATGGATACGATCTCATAAAACGCATACATTTACACACTGATTTTTATTATTGAAGAAAGTATATCAATGACGGAGGCACGATCCCCTCTTGCGTAGGTCGAAAAATATTGTGATCGCGAAGCGTAGAAAACTGAAGTCAGATTCCACATCGAACAACGAAGAATAATTTAAGACAGTTTATTGTAGGATGAGCGGCCAAAATGACTGCTCGCAAAACAAATTATTTCTAAATCTGTGTCGATTGTGTCATAAAAAGCAACTGTTCCCCCGTTCTATTTCTTGTGTATGCAAATATTCTTTGGCTGGCAAATCCACGTGAAGCGTTGAAACAAATTAAACTATATATATATTTAGACAATTGAAAAATGTATATACATGTATGTTAAGATACTGTAATATGTTTAAAATTACTTACAATAAGTTAAATTGACTTGTCACATCAAAATAATAACTTTTATATATAACGTCAAAATACGTAAATTAAAAAATTAATTTTTTAAATAAAACAAACTTATTAAAAAAATATGTAAAAACATGATATGTATTTTAAATATTTAAATCTTTTATCTCTTAAAAAATGATTAGATTTGTATAGCGCTTATAAATAATTTCAATATTTGCATGAATTTCTTAATAATTTATGTTCAACAATAAGATACATATGTTATTTTAAATCAACTGTCTATATTTATGATAAAATGTTGGAATTCGATTTTCATGAAAATAATTTGAATAAAATTTGAAAAGCTTTTAACAGGCACCTCAAATATCGAAATATATATTTAAAAATATTAAAAAACTAATATATGCAGTGAAATAGAAAGATTCTTGCATTTATAGAATTTTAAATGATACAAAGCAATAGCTTTTATTTTAAAAAGTAAATAACTTTTTCATATATTGTTAGTTAAACAATTTTAATTTTTAAAATTAATATTTTCCAAGAATTTATTACCTTATAATTCAGTTAAATATTAAAATGAGTAAATCATTTTTCTATTACTTAATATGTATCTACCCTAAATTCAAAACGATATCTCGAAATAGGTTTAAACAGGTACAATATATAAATAACGATGCAATTCACCTTATTAGGCATTTTTACAAAAATGTATATTGAGAGCAAAAACTAATTAACCGTCGAATAATTAATCATTCTATTTTACTCACAAAATTGCACAAATTTATCGGTCTCATCGTCCGACTGCTCATTATTCCTATAGACAGGGTAAGCATTTATTAAAGCGAATAAAATACGTTACGCAACATGTGATATATAGTCAAAAATGTATTGATTTTGTAAATATAATTATGAATAAATGGTATATATTATAAGTGAGAGATACGTATTAAATATAATATATAAAAATGACGAACTTTTATCGTCAGTTCTTTATTTATTCAGAAACAAAATGTATATGCGTTACACACACACACACACACACACGCACGCACGTACGCACGCACGCACACACACACACGCACACACACACAGAGAGTTTAATTTTTTTATATAAAAGTTAGATTCTGACAATTGAGAACAATTCCAAAAAAAATTTAAAGATAATATAATTGACAAAAAAGATCATTCCAATTATTTTATTTATGATTAATCGTAATTCACCTATTAAGATTAATTTATCAAAAAATTATCAAATAATTTCTATGTTTCTTACAATTTTGGAAATTTATAAAAAAAATATCAATCTCTTATAAATGAAAATCAAATTAAGAATTCGATTTAACACACTAGTGCACGCTAGTGCATATTGAAACCGTTGTACACTGATTTAATCTGTTGTGAGTATAAAAGTAAAATGCAAATCATTCTAATTATAAAATAGATATTTTACCTAACAAATTGTATTAAGGATTTCACAATTTAATCCATTTCTATTTATATTAAATATACATTTTTACAATTTGTTGTCAATTTGTGTACAATGACTTTAATGTGCATCAGTACGCGTTGAGGACATCCAATCGAATTCGTTATATGATATAAAAGAAATGAATTTATTTTACATAAAAAACGGTGTCGAAAAAGACCGATTTCAACGAGTTGTAACGAAAGTCTGTCATTCGACAGCGCGACGACGAAAATGAACTGTCACCTCGCAATTCTCTGGAAATCTACAGATATCTGCCGATGTTGCCATTGTTGCAACGTCATGCGTGGCCGGCGTCGATCTGCGTGAGCATTAAAGTCGCACGAAATGCCGCCCGCTCTGTCACGTCGATTCGACGAGGGTCGGCCTGCTCGGGCGCGATATGTCCATCATCGTCGTCGGGCGTGAGTCCAACGAATCGGTGGAACTTACACGCGCCGTGCGCGAGGGTGGCTGAACCATGCAGGGTGTCGAAAGACAGGGGTTTGGTGGAATGAGAAGATACGCAGTAGGAAAGGGAGGAGGATGAGTTTCGTCAACGTTAATTACCGGATCGTGCCTTTCACGAAGTAAACTCGTTCGTTCTTTTCGCCGTGGCCATTAATTCCTTCCTACCTTCTTCCCCTATCTATTCCTTCTCCTCTTTCCTTTTGCTTCACCTATCCATCTATCTATCTGTCCTCGTAGACTTCGCTCGAAGGAGCCAAATCTGTGGAAGAGACGAAGGATAAAAGAGTACTTATCAGATGTGCGGAAACAAAGGTCATAGGAACCACGGCTGAATTGCGCGCTAGACACTTTCAAAGGTGCAGAGATGCTGGTCTTCGCCCATCCCTGCAGTCGTTCTTGCAACGTCAAGCTTGAACTCGGACGCATTTCATTACATCTTTCTTTGTTCCATGTATTCCTCTCGTCACGCCACTTTTGTTGCGCAACGAAATAAGGGCGCGTGATACCATGACAAAGGGAATGCTCGTATGTATTATGCACAATGTCTTTCCCTTATATTTACTTTTTTAACAGCCAATTTTACGTTGTTATGTAATATATTTATTCTATGTATTAATATTGTGCATAAAATATTATCTATATTCGATTTCAAAAACAATAAATAAATCATGTCACGCATAATTAAACATTGGCTTTAAATTGAGAATAATGACTTGATAATTTGGATAGTAAAAATGTAAATAATATTTATGAAAATTGAAAAATCTCTTAGATATTTTATTACAATATAAATAAATGTCTATACGTAACAACTTGCAGCAATATTGTTCCAACATTTTCAATAAAATAATTTGTGCTGTATGGGAATTTAACTTTCAGATTTCTAAAGACGTTTAAATTTCTAAAGGCGCAAGCGTTGCTGATTAAATACTGAAATCCAATATTTATCACTCATTTCATGAATGTAAATATAAAGCAACTAAAAATTTTCATATATTAACAAGATAAATACATGTCATACGAAAATAGATTTGAAAACACGGACGAACGTAAATTAATGCTTATCGATCTTTCCAATTCCTGTGAAACCTCTTTCCGGCCACATTCTCGTTTCTCCGATATTGCCGACTTTTACCGCGCACGATGGATTCGAAACGAATCGTGGTCAGCTCGCTGTATAAACGAACGATTTCAACCAACTGCCATATCAACGTGAGAGAGCTGATGCGCAAAAAAAAAAAAAAAAAAAAAAAAAAGATCGATTAGAAGCGTTTCAGCCAAGCAGAAAATGAGGCTGCATGCATAACGACGAGAAGAGAGGTGCAGAAATGAGAGGATTGGACACTCGAAGACTGGCTTTTAACGCGGATATTCGAAAATAATGGAAAGAATGCACGTCGCATTCACGACGATAGAAAAATAAGGTAAGTACGGCTGACAAACCGTCGCGTTCATACGCGTCGTGCAGTGCTCTACTGTTCAACCGGAGAAGCTATATTCGTTCGGTTTTTCTTTTTTTTTTTTTTAAATACATATCTGTATGTGTACTCGGACGAGCGTGTATAGTCGCATGTGTAAAGGGAATGTGCAAAGCACGAGTCTCAGTATGTGTATCTAACCACTCCGTCTCGTCGGGGGTGGCTCGCGATCAATCATATTTTTTAGGAGACAATGACCGAGTTAAGTAAGTACATACAGCGGCGCTGTCGGCAGAAGAAAAGCAGAACGACGTCGCATCCAATCTGCCGGCAGTGTACTTTCCATAGCGGAAGAAATTCAACGCTCGTCTCTCGCGATGAAGGATCGATGTCCTCGGAGCAGCGAGCGTCGACCGCTTCTCCATCTTTTCCTTCGAACAAGTCACTACAATATGAAATTTTAATACATTGTAGACTTTATTTCCATCTTTCAGCTTCGATCAAACTTTATTTAACCAATGAAGATTATTACGTGTCACTTTCTTGCATTACTTAAATATATCAATTTAAACAAATTGACTTTATTCCTTCATTTTGAAATATCTCAATCCATTTATATTCGCGGTTCCAAATCTGCAGTGGACATTTAAAATGCTAGTCGCGTTATAGAATTGAAAAATGTATTTGCAAATTTATATATGAATATTATTAAGTATATAGGACCAATTAAGTAGAATCAAAAGATCCACTTCAAAAATAAAATCTCCCTCTTTAATTTATTTTTGTTAATATAACTTATAACTGTTTAAACACTTAAAAGTCACATTATTAATATATACAAAAACATAATTATTTTAAATCACAAAGAAATAATTTTAAATCGATCGAGCAATACAGGCCTAATACATCATCAATCCTACTTTTTTGAAGGACATTCTGCCTTTCTATGAGACCACCTTGAAATGACTATTGATTCGCCAAAGGGGTTCATCCCTTGTTCATAGTTTCAATGTCACGTGTCTCTTCAATTCGGAGTCGGTCGTATACGGGCAACCCTCGGCCTGATGCGCCCGCGTTTCGGTTCGTCCACGTACGAGCGACTGGACGAACCGAAAGGGGATACACTAGTAACCAGTTGGTCTAATCTACATGCGGCACGTTTCGGCGTTTCAATTTGTTTTTGCACGGTGGATTACTTCCTGACGGAGCCAGCTTTTGATTTTGACGAATCGATCGTGTTGAAACACGCGCGCATTGCGCGTCTGAAAGCGCCGCTCCGACCGAATGTCCCGACGACCTGAACGAATTCATTATATGCGAACAGAATCGGCGCCTAGAGACAATTTACGTTGATTAAGATTTAAATTCGTGTAACTAAACGTAATTGAAAAAGTTGTCGTCAAATTATATCACGCGAATTACAAGGTAACAAGAGTGATAATTATGTTAATAGCGCATCTGTGAGTTTGCAATGTGCTTTATAGAAAAATAAAGTTTTACTAAGTAAACTGACTTATCTTTTATTGTAGAGCATTAAATTAAAGTTAAACAGAAACGGATTAAATCTATTTACGTAATAAGAAATAACGATATTTTATATAAACCTTAGAAAATCTATTAAAGTTGTACAACAAATTGAAAAATAAAGAGAGAGAGAGAGAGAGAGAGAGAGAGAGAGAGAGAAACCGGATATAACCCACATTGAAAAAAATGAAAAAATTTATAATTATGAAAACATAGATATATGTATTAGTTTGTAATATTACAATTTATTAATTTACTACGTTATTATTTACATCTATATATCAAGAGACTATCTACAAATAAATACACAAATTTAATTAAGCTCCTCTGATAGTACTTGACTTGTCAAAATTATCAGTAAACCATTTGCGTGTATTTACTTCACTTTCATTCAATAATTAACTCATCAATTTTATTCGGACCGTTTTAAAAAATGTCCAATGTCCGGAACACATTTCGTTCGAAAGGCGGCTTTTGGAAGGTACGAGAGAAATTAAATTGTCCATACAACGCGCGTATCATATATCGTATTTTCTGGCCGCGCGATACGGGGGTGAGGTGGGGACGGAAAGCGTACACTCGTGAGTGCAAGCGAGTCGTCTTGTCCGTTGCCCGACAAACGTTCCTGGATCGTTTTCACCCCGGGGTGCCGGTAAATCTCCTCGCCGTAAACATGGCGAGCTTCGAGCATGCACCGCTCGCATAAATTGGGGACGTCGCCCAGCAGATCAGCCGCGGCGATAACCTCTCGACAGGCTGTCCTACGTCCACGAGACTATTTGCATATATTTGCGAAAAATTATGCGTCGCAACCCCATGTGCCTCGTACTTTTTACTTCCACGCCGAAATTTCCCAACTGCGAAATGAAAATGCGAATTAAAGAAAATGTCGATATTTCTGGACTTCTATTAAATCGAACATTTATTCAACAATTTTTTTCTTTTAGAGAAATGAATGTGTAACCTTGATAACAGATAATCTTTGTGTCATTTTATATGTAAATATATATTAATATTTGAATTAATAAAAACACGGTATATTAAAATTTCTTTCACAGCATAAAGAAAAAACAACGACATTAATAATATCATAATTTTTTACATTTTCATAAACATTTAGTAAAATCTTAGCAACTACTTTTAAGCTTCTAACAACTTCCTCACCATATAAATTTTTTTTAACTCAAACTTATAAATCGTTAGTTAAATATTATTTAATTATTATTAACATTTAGAAACACAAATAAAACAGTTTATACTGTACGAGTTTCATAAGGTTTTAATTTGATAAATGAAGAATTGAGCTTATTACGAATAATTTATATAAAATAAAATAAGAGCTACTAATCAATGTGCAAATCTGATAACGTTAGTACAGTAACTTTATATCTAGATGTCTCAACATTCTCTTTTTCACGGCGGAAGGTAAAACGCCTTATCGATCACGATACGATTTCCTGTTTCTCGACGTAGACAACATCCGTATTTGTAATTTTCTTCGTCTTCCGGCAGTACGACTAACGCGCTTCGTAACTTGCGACCTTTCGCTGTTACGACAATAATATGCTATATGAATTTCAGTTTCTTTCATATTTTATGAATTTTTTTGAAATATGCATCGTAACATTCTGTTTAAGCTATATATGCATATGTAGACGATAACAAAATACAGATAGAGACAAATACTCGTACAAGTAATATTCAAATTAAAAGTAACACTTAGATAAACAATACCTTGAAAATAATAAAAAGAAAATCAATCAAAAATATCTGTGTTAGTAATAAGTTTTCGTAAATTTATGATTTTATGTATATTATTATTGTAGATATTTAAATAATTTTAATAGATAATATACAGGATGTAACTAAAATAAGAAGATAAACTTATAAGACAAGCTTCTTATATCAAAAAGCACATATAAACTTATATCCGCAAACTCATATAGTTATTGAAATACAATTCAAAATGTTTAATAATCCATGATCCAATGTTGTTCATACATATATTGAATCAAAAGAGGGACGCTTTGAACATTTGTTGTCATAAAAAAATTAAAAATAAATAATATCAAAATAATAAATATTATTTTTTTCATTTTCCATTAATAAATATTTATTTGAATTGTATCTCAGTAACAGTAAATTTACGGACATATATATGTTTATATGAATCTTTTTTGTCGTGTAGTATGGGAAGCTCGTTCCCGAAGTTTGTCCCTTATCTTAATTACATTCTGCATAATACAAAATAAGTTAATATTAAAGTAGCTGTAATTAACTATAATTATGAAATGTTCCCATTTCTTCAAAATTAAATAAAGTCAAATTTTTATATCCTTTAAATTAATATATATCCAATATATATTATAATATCAATTCATTTCTTTTTCAATTATATTGTAAAAAAATTATTAACATTAAATATTTCGATGTGCAAGCAGTTTTATTCCAGAAATAGAATATGTATTTGGTTTTAGCGCATTGAAATATAAATTAATATATTGTATTAATAATAAAACAGGAATTAATTATAAAAATATGTAAAGTATTGGTGTAAACAAAGATAACATAAGCGAAAATATTAATTTCTCATTGGAAAAAATAAAAACGGTAAAAAATACATAAAAGAGACAATGGACAAATAAATAAAATAATCATTTTCATTATGTAGAGAAAATATTAAACAATATTTTTTCATTTCCAGGCTATATACTGATATATTATTCTACTAACGTATTAAATTATAATTACATATAAGAAAGGAAGGAGTCATAAAGTATTCAGATTTCGGACCATATAATTTTAATTTATAAAACGCATTAAATTACAATAATAATAGCGATGAAAAACGCGTGAGATAATATCCGTAATATCTTCGAAGTATTGACGGGAATGACGTAATGTTCAATAGCAGATTCAACCGGTAGAAGCTTCCACAAGCAACGACGGATATGCAGTCGCCTCTTCGTGGCCGCGGAAGGAACCAATCAAGCGAGCGGAGATAAGTCTTCCGATAATGGAGCCGAACGAATGAGCGCTCTGTCGCGTACCGGTATTACGGAAGCCTCAGTGACGTCCTACAGTATCAGGATCAGTGCGTCCAACGAGGCATAAGGAAAGCCAGTAAACCCAAAGATAACAAATGCAAAATGTTGTTTGTCGCGGGCGCACCAGTAGCTGCGGCAGCTTCTAATGGAGCGAGCTTACGTATACCTCGCGAGAGAAACGCGAGTGTCTGAAGAAACAGTTTTCTTTAACTCTCCATGATGGTCGAGGATTTCCCACTTGCAATCATCGTATCAAAGTTAAGTGTATTACCGCAAGAGAGTGATTGTTACTACAGGATCATAAATCAGATATAAACAAAATGAATGAAATGCGCGTGCTGAAGAAAATGCGTCTCTTCACTTTGTTGAGCGAATAATAGATCTGATATCTATATAGGGGTATAGCTTCCATCAAAGATAATTCGAAGCTAAAATTGTCGAAGAATACGATCACAAAATATTAATAATAAACCAGTCTGTACTCGTGATACATCAGCAATTAAGATTAATCGGCAGAAATCAACGCAAATTGATGAATCCGAGAAGAGTGGAAGCCGATAATTATGAATTTTATTTCAATCCAGCGACTCCATTGCGTTGATCGATTTTAATGGGTTCTTCTATTGGACACTTCGTTACAATTTCTATCGTCGCACTCGCCCAATTATTACGAATGGACGACAATTAACTGTCCGGTGAAGTTACGGTGTGGTGCTTAATGAAGAATTAAATTTTCTTATCGCGTGTCCCTCTTTTCAACGTCGCGATTCTGAGCCTTAATCACGACAGACGAAATTTCGCGAAGAAAGTTTGACCCGAGGTTTGATGTGTCTCGTTAGCGAACGCTAAGGATAAGGAACTCGAATCGACGAGAAGAAGGAGAGGCAGCAGACAAAGGAAAGTTCTGTTCGAAGACGAAAGAGTCAAGCTGCGCAACATCAGAATAATAAAGTCTTCTGCGCCGCGATACATTGTGGAAGATTCTCATCGCGGGATCGTTTAAATATCGAGCTTTCATTTGACAAAGCTATTGTGCGAAGAATTATATTTTATTATACAGACGCAATTCTGACAAATGAACTTGTTTGGATTATTTTCTTCTCAAGTGTAATATAATTACGGCTTACATTCATAATTGATTCATTTCACATCAAATTTATAATTGTATTCTCAACAATTGTTCATTATTTTGAGACGTACTGATACTTTTTTGTAAAAAAAAAAATATTATTCTGCATTAAAGCAAAAAGTTTAATTTTAATTTTGTTTTGTTCGTCCAAGTGTAACCACAATTATTATACAATAAAAAGCAGTAAGCAAAAAGATTAAAATTCGCAGCATTCTTGATATACAGAGCATTCTCTATTCACTGTTGCTTTACGTAGAAACTTACGCATTTCGAAATATTTTGAGAATGAAATGAGGTCTTTCTTTTTAAAATGGTCTTTAAATGACTTCATGGAGAGAGATAATAAATGAGAGAATTAACAGAGAGAAAGTTTAATGCAATTATAAACGAAGCACGGTAAATCTATCACAAAAAGTTCATAGATATCTATCCGGTGCTCACACAGAATCCAAGCTAATTAATTTTTATTAAACGGTGCGGCACAGCGGTCGAAAGTTTTTTAAGTACTTCTCAACAGAGACAGTCCTTCTTAGAGACAGCCCTTTCCCTTGTGAAAGGCAGGTTGTTGCGGAAAGTTTTCCAAGAATAGCAGTTATGAAATCTTTATTGCGTACTTGTTCGTAATTTAATATACCTTTAATGTACTTGACGTTTCATAAAATAAGACAACTCTCTGTCAAAAGGCGTAAGAGTAAAACAAACGCCATCCGATAGTAAGAGTGCTTAATACAAATATAGGTATCTTTAATGGTCGCCAGCGATGACGGTTAATATCGATATTTGTCAGCTGTCCTGACGAAATTACATTGCCGGGCGTGGATCTGACGAGAAAAGATTAATAAAGAAGTTCGCGAGAGAGCGGCGCATTTTGCTATAAGATTCTGCCATCCTTTACTTCGTGACTTTCCATTATCATCATCGATCAATACATAATTATTGATTCTCGTAACCTGAATGTCTGGATCGCGTTATACGTTCTCGTGACAGCGCATTTATAAAGTGCTCTAATTTCACGATCGAATTTCATTTGTAGCTCAGTAATCCTCGGAAGCACACAGATCGCTGTGCTTTGGATATAAAGTAAAATTAGATGGAGTTGATTTAAGTAAGACACCTGATACCGTTTGCAGTGAAACAAAATGGCATCCTTGGCCCTTTCGTGACATTAAATTTTCAATATCCATCCAATTCTTTCGCCCAAGCTTTGGAAAACGAACGGAAGATATAAATTATGTCGCAAGCAAAATAACTAATCAAATGTTTTATAGATCTGCTAGACAATTCGAAAATTCTTCATTCTTAAATATCATAAACTAGTTGACTCGTATTGATACTTATCATTCCTCTCACGCGCCTGCGAGACAAGACAAATTCCTTCAGATCTTCAAACGTGTCGTTCTAGATCTCGTACTCGTTCACGTCGACCATTAGAGAAAACTGAATCCATGCTTGTTACTCAAGATATTGATTTTCACGATACGCCCGTTATCCCAACTCTTCCAATTCTGTTTGCCAGACAGGTCGAACGTCTGTGCTCGCTCACGGTACTTTGGCTTCCTTAAAGGGTAATGCACCGACAATACAGTCCTCTTCCCAATTCTCTAATTCCTACACGAAGTTTGTACCAAGCACAGCGCGTAAAATAGAGGAACATCTTTGGTGTGTGTTACCGCTTAATACATTTGTCGCTTATTTTATCATGTAAATAGATATTATAAAGAAAGCTACTCAATAAAGAAAAATCGTTTCCATAACAGTTCTTAATTTTTAGATTTTTTTTCTTAATGTTTATTAAATGGTCTAAATATTTCTGTTCCATGGAAAAAATTGCAATAGTTGTTACTACAATATTCTCTATGTTTGGAACAGAAATTTATGTGAATTCAAATTATATTGATACTACATTAAATGTAGTTGTTAAAATATGTTTATCTATATAGTTATCACAACCGTAGCTCTATCGATAAGTAATATTCAAATATAGAATATTCAAATATATGCCTCAACCAAACAATTATTGCTATCAATGTGTCTGCAGAACAAACAATGTGTTTGAGAGATGTATAAGTATATAATTACACAACACTGAGATTAACGGTTACACTATTACCAATTTATTTTGGTATGATTACTGCTGATTATCACTAAAATTCGCGAACACGTTTTTTTATTGTGCATATTCCTCGCAAAACATTTTACCTCGTGCATATGCTTCAACGAAAAGGATCCATCATGAATAAAGATTGCGAGCTTTATCTTCAAAGCATAGGATTTGCTCTTTGAAATATCAAAATTATAAAAAGTAGCCCAACTTAACGAGTTATAGATTATGTATTTCATATAAATATGACGTCGTAAATGCCATCAGTTGAAGACAGGTTAACATATATATAACTATGGTTACAACAACCATATAGTAGTTATCCTCGCTAAATATAGAGCAACTATAAGGTAACTTCCATAGTACTATAGTTTCTATAACCAATATGTATTGATGGGCGAAAAATATCACAATTATTTGATTGTGGCAACCGTAACTTTTTTTCCATGTTGCAATAATTTTTAAATCCTTGAGAGGTTTTCGTAGAAACTTTCATAGAAAAGTTTATCGAATAATTTACTTTCAGACAGAGAGAGAGAGAGAGAGAGAGAGAGAGAGAGAGAGAGAGAGACAGAGAATTTCATAAAAAGTTAACTGTGTTATTTTTGCGCTGATTGATTCAATCTATTGTATCACAATAATTTTAAATTTGAGGAAAGAGTTTCATTAAATTTTTTTATTCGTCTAACATGAGTGCGACAATTCGATCGAATAATCTGCCCGATCATGTCAACGTTCTAAAGGAATGCAACACGAGTTGCTTCCAGCGAGGACGTAACCGGATTTGCTCTC
The DNA here is from genome assembly GCF_001594115.1 of Trachymyrmex septentrionalis. NCBI lineage: Eukaryota > Metazoa > Arthropoda > Insecta > Hymenoptera > Formicidae > Trachymyrmex > Trachymyrmex septentrionalis. The sequence goes on from NW_017305180.1 coordinate 3,101,757, forward strand.
GGGAAGAAACTTTCAACTCGTGAAATCCCGGAGCGGTTATGAGGAGCGTCTTATCTGCCGACGAAACTACCGTCACCCGGTTAGGAAAAGTTATACCGAAAGTTCTCGCTCTTAGCCTAAAAAGACGTCGTGCCCCAGAGAAAAAGCATCCAAAGAGTTTCGGTTGGCGGAGGTTACGAGTGGAATAACGAAGGACGGAACAATTCTTTTCGAAGCACTATTCCAAGAACTGCGATGACGCATGCTATTTGTAATAGTGAAAATTTCGTAGAGCTTGCAATTCGTAGAAATTCACATAAAGATGTTACTTTGTATTAATCATCGATTGCTTAAGAAATTATTAATTGAATTAAGTATGAACAATGTTATTTTCCGTATCACTTAAGAGAAAAAAATGCAATTTGGCAGCTCATTGTTTTTTTTATATCAACTTATCGATATAAATTTCATCAACAATCCAATTTATGATGCATCGCACATCATGTACTCTATCTCTTCTCTTTGGTATTACACGATTACAACACGCAAACAAGTATAAATTAATTATATACGCTAAATAATAAACATGGCTTAGACGAACTATAAACCAACTTTAAAACAATTAACTGTGCATTGTTATCTTAGGTAGAAGGATGCAGAGAATACAAGCGATGATGTCAATAGATTAAAAAAGAAAATAGATATTTAAAGAAAAAAAACAAATCGAGAGAGAAATACAAAGTTTACATAATTGATCTTGCCACGTATATTTTACATTGTATATTCCTCAACTTTTTATAGAATTTACATTTATCAATTTGCTTTTATCATAAAATGTTTCCTATTACAAAACTTTCAAGACTTATTACATGTTTCAGAATTTAACAATAATTGTTGGAATCACTAACAAGATTATATTACAACTTTCTCATGTTACTGCCTCACTGCTCGACAAGGCATTAGAGTTTGCTGAATTCGGTTGGTCAGAGCGTTAAATCAGAGGCTAAGACTCCTCCGAACATCTGACTAGTATGATAACCAACACGTCAGCCAATTTGGATCTTGCCTCGTCACTTTAACACGGTAAGCAAAACCAAGCACTCCTCTAATATCTATAGCACCATTTACTTTCATTATATATATATATAAAATATACTACGTTATTATACTCCTCTTACTCCTCTTCTATTTTGTATAAATTAGAAAAAATTATATAAATATAACTTTCATTAATAATTCGTGCTTTTTCATAGCAAATATTCATGATTAATTATTCAATAATTATCTAATAACTAATAACGTAAATATATTAATAAGTAAATGAATATAATATAACTTTCAAAAAGATTATTAATAGATTCAATTATATTTTAAAAGTCAGTCATATCAAACAATTAAATTAATTATATGAACAGTTTTTTTAAAGAATCAATTTTCGATTAATTACTAATTCGTTTCTACAAAAACATTTTTCATGAACAATTAACGCATGCTCATGCATACATACTCTGTACTTGTAAGATTGCACGCATGCACGCACGCCTAGACACACACACACACACACACAGGGAATTTGTCAGAAATGACGGGGCGCCGAACTCCGGACAAATGAAAACTAAAATGATAAAAGAAAAATGAAAACGCGACGAAGAAGCTCGTGGTAGTCGCGCAAAGTGTTTCGCTAGTTATGGAGGTCGAAGTTCGTTACCGGACGCGTCACGGAAATGGCGAAACCTTGTCAGTCAGCCCTCGCAGAAACACTTCGCGAGAATGAAAGACAGAAGAAGAGAGAGAGAGAGAGAGAGAGAGAGAGAGAGAGAGAAAGAATGAGGAGAGGGCGAGAAAGAAAGAGAAAGGTATAACAGAGACAGGAGACGAGAAATTGCACCAATATAAACCCCAAGTCGTCCGCATCTCCGCCCGTCCGAGCGAATTAATTTAAGTCTAGCGGGGCTCTAGCAATTTCCGCAATTTTTCTAGCTCGCCTCAATTTGGCCTGCAACCGATTTGTAGGGCTTCGACATTATCCGCATCTACTTTTTCTCGCGTTTCTTTTCCATTACATCGTAGTTGAATTACGCGCGCAATGTAAGGAATATGTCTGACTGTGTATTCTTCTAAAGACATTTAACATATTACGTCATCAGTTGAAAAGAATTAGACTTAATAATAGCAAACTAGACAATTTTATAAAATCGAAGATAAATGAAATTAATCAAATCGCATTGATTAATATAATTATTTCAAAATAATAAAGCTAAACTTTTTTTGGATACAAAAAATATTTGCGACATCCTCAAATGTATAGATTTAATATTTTAAGACTTAAAGTGTAAATTATCTTAATCAAGTTTTAAAAAAAAAACAATAATTTTATTTTAAATTTTAATAAAAAAATTAATTAATAGCTTTTTACTTAAAAATTTTTTATTTTTTGCAACTTTTCTTTTTAATGCTCTAACATTCTGCAAAGTATTTAAACATAAATTTAATTGGAAAATAATTATAAATAGTATGTTAAAAATTAATTAAATTTCCAAGATAATAGTAATTGTATATAAAGCAGTATTCCTGCTATTCGATAATAGTATTCCGCGATTGCTATCATGCGTCTTCAAAGTGTTACTTCGAGAGTAATTATTTACTTTTATGAGTTGATAAAGAAACTTTTACGCTCTGTGAAAGCGTCGTAAATTGTTATTTAAGTAAGTTCGGTGGCGAGTTATAGCGAGCTGTCTGATCCAACGTGTCTAAAGCTATCGTGTTTCCAACTGAGTCAAACACGCGTTCCTCCGGCCGTAAGAAAGTTTTCGGGTTTCGCAAGCGGATGTTGGAAACTGGATCGATTATACGAAAACTTGGATAATGCGTTTTTAGCCATCCGATGGTCGCGATTAAGCCGCTCTGCTTTTCGATCGGTAACGAGGCGAGTGAAATTTGAAACCAAATCCTCGAAGTAAGGTGGAAATCTGAGAGCTTTTCGCCTCGTCGTCTTGGCAGACCAACTTCGTTCCTACGTACGATAGAACTTTTGCAATTTCCAATTGATCGATAATACCGACGTCACATTGCAATATATAAGAACGCGCGTGCGAAATTCGTTTCTTCAGATTTGTATTATGCGTAAAGATAAATAAAATTTTCGTTCATTATATACATACATATGTCATATTCTCTATAATCTGTTAATCTATATTAAAATAGATATTAAACATATGTAAATATTTAATAATGTTATGTTATACATAACTGTTATAAATATAAATATTATATATTTTATATAATTATACATGTTGTATATGTATATATATATATATATATATATATATATATATATATATATAAATATATATATAAATAAAATCACAAACTTTATATGATATGTTTCTAAAACGAGTTTCTAAAATATTAGATATCAAAGTAAAAAAAAATTTTGAAGTAAGTTTTTTCACAAATTTCGAAAACACCTCGAGTTGTATTCATTTTCTTAAAACATACATAAGGTTTGAGAATAATTCAAGAAGTTTTTCAAAAAACAAAATTTTTCCGTCAACTTTAAGAGCCATCATACAAAATGACATAAGCAAAACCATAACATAAGACTGCTGGATCAATAAATATCTTATGTAAATCAATAATGGCGTATTTATATCGGATACTCATTGATCCAGAGGTCTTATGGTACGTTTACGTAGCTTATGTCATTTTGTGTATGATGGGCTTTATGCTCTGTGTCTTTGAAATTAAACGGCAGTTACAGATATACGGTCATATGAGGTCTTGAATTTAAAAAAATATGAAGAATTATCCTTCCCCCATAAAATCTTTTAAAATACTTAATTGTATATATATATATATATAAGATTTTATAGGGGAAGAGTAATTCTATATATTTTCTTATATACTCG
>NW_017305180.1:3105743-3111439 GCF_001594115.1 Trachymyrmex septentrionalis
TCCCATTAGATCTTATTATAGACGGCGATTTCTTACGCGTCTTCTTCTAGAAGACAAACATATCTGGAAGATATTGTTTTAAATGCTACGTTGAATGTAGCTTTCTTCGCTCTTCATTAGCTTCTTACAGAAAGCTTCGCAATGGCCGTTCTTGGACCGATCGACGAATCGACCAATCTGATGCAAACGTGGAGGGAAGCACGCGGCTTTCTCTCTCGCTTCATTCTCTAGAGGGTATTTAATTTCCGGACCGCGAGAGGCGATGGTCGCGCGCGCGAGAATGTTGCAACGTCGTCACTCCCGCGAACAATGCATGTCTCCGATAGTATCCAAGCTCCAGCGGTGCTGACTTCTCCCGCAGCATTACGCTCAACCGCTCTAATTATAGACAGCAAACGGGTGAATGTAGATATCAATCCAGTCTCGGGGGAGTATACTTACTTATCGATTGTTAACTGGCGAAATGAGAACGTTTTTTTTTTTTCAAAAGGTTCTTGAAGGAGCAGTAGCAAAATGGGCAAAACTAACTAAGAGATCTAGAACCGAATGATAATGCCACAGTAAGTGTCGTTAAAATAAATTTATTGATTGCGATAGGTCAAAGTAAATATTTTGTATATTTTCAAATCAAATATTTTAAGAATCCGAGATAGATATTGTTAAATAAATGTAAATATCGATTTTGTTTTGAATTAAAGACATTTTAAGCATTACTTACTTTCTTATTAGAATATCTTAGATTATAACAACTACATTGAACATATATATTATATATTTGTTAATTTTATATTAAAATTTTATATTAAAATTATGTGATCGACTATTGTGTGATAGATCGAAGAGTAATAGAATTGAATTTTTGAAAATCTGTTTATGGGTACCAATTCGCAAAAAAGTATTAAGTCGGACAACTTGCAGTTAAGTTTGCAAAAAAATCGCCTCACTCGTAAATACGTAAATAAATACACGGTTCGTTATCGAAAAAAGGAAATGTTAAGACGTAAAGTAACAGGTACTAAAATCTACGAGCATGAAGAGCATGAGAACGGTCACTTCGTTCCGGCTATGATATCAGTGAAAACTTTCCAATTTGCCGACAATAACACAGATGGGTCGATATATCGTTTCTTTGGAATAGATGAGAGCAGTTCTCTACAGACGAATATCCTCTTACGTGTACACGTGCAACCTATACTTGAACAATTTTTTCTCAATTGATTGCTTATTTAGCGTTTGTAGATTTAATTCAACTAAAAATAATAAATTATTTTTATTTTTATATAATTAAATCTTTCAATAAATATTTTTTAGAAAGAGATATTAGAAATTTAATTAAAAAGCCGAAAATTTTATTATCTATTTAATTCCTTAAAACTTAATTTAAGACATTCTTTAATAACTGAATAATAATATTTCAGTTTCAGATTTCACAGAGAATTTCAAATGCTATGATTTTTCAGTTGTTCTGAGACACCGTTTGTATGTGCCTCTATATAGAAAATTCAGGGCTTTCGGCATTATGAGCGATACGAACAGTGCGTATTTTCCGACTTCTAACTCCAGCCTTATTCAACGACAGGCCAAGCACTTTCGAAGCTTTATGACAGGTGATAATTTATTAAACGCCGTCCGAATAATAAGCAAATCCTCACCATGGACGGCTTCTTTTGACTCTTCAAACTGGACGGCCTGTTCAAGAGACCATGCTGTCCCTCTCGACGCGCTCCACCATCCACCGAACTAGATTTTTATCGCCGTCACTTCCACGTCGCGCTCCGGCAACGGCTCTTTTGTATTCCCCGACCGAGAAAAGTAATCGAGTGGACACTCGAGGGACCGTCGTCGTATCGGTCTCGATCGAGACGATCCCACGTAGGCGTGCGAAACGCGATTTAAATGCAAATTTCGTCGCTCCTTGTGCAGTCCTCGCGAAACACTTTCGAACTCTTGCCTCGTTCCTCGCTTCTTGATTACGCCAAGTTTTGATAGAGTCTTGTAAATTTCTCTCTTCTGAAGTACTGCGTCTGGATTTTAATCGCGACCTTCCAACATTCTCTTAACGACGACGACGTTGTCGATCAGTCGTTCTAGTGGCCGTTGCTCAGATGAGGAGCAAAAAATTGACCCATTTACTGTCCACTTTTTAACGTGACGAGATATTTTATAGATAGTAATCGAAAAACGAATATCACCCAGATCGATTCATTGTATTACCTTTAAATAAACTCATTGTTCACGTTTTTGGATCGATAATAATTATTTAATGGCAATTCAAAAAGTCTTTTTAAAATATTCAATTATCCATTACGAGTATACTATCTAAAGTAATAATAATTATCTTAATTACAGTTTATTACATGATCTAAAGTAAGAAGAGAATTCGATGCTAATCCTAAAAACACCATCGTAATATCTTATTCCAGAGGATAGCAATTTGTTCAATATATGCATTTTAATAATATATGTATAATAAAATTTTAAATTTTCTTTTCAAGTTATTTTTTTAAATAGATTGTAGCATTAAGATAACAAATATAGGTATTGAAAACTTTAAAAGGTTTGCAGATTTATTGTAATTTAATTATAAATGTACTCTTTTAACAGAAGGATTTGGTGTTCAATCGTTTACCGAAGAATCTTCTTCTATCATTTGTTTTTATTACGTCTAAAGTTAATAGTTAATAGTTTGCGTATTCTAAGCGCAGTAGTAGTAGAGCGTAAGCTTCTTTAGTATTGACTCTGAAGTCGCAATCGGTAGCTCCGCCGTGTTTACGGATTCGCAAGCCGGCGACGAGATACGTATACCATGGCGGTGAATTCTTCGGCGTAGATTTAACATGCACGCGGATTTCATCTGGTGCAATCGGGAGAACCAACGACGACTTTATGTATTCCATCCACGACGCGAACGTCGCGTCAGGACGACAGTCGTGAGATAGCGGGTGGCGGTGCGAGCGGTGGAGAAAGAGAGATTTCAATGGCAAGCAAATAGCACGAAGCGTGCGGCCAATGGGCTTTCCCTTTGATTAAATGTAAATTGTGCGGGGGACGCGATTAGTACTCCCAGCACTTCGCCACCGGTCTTCAATTGTCCTATACCGTGTTTCTAGCGCTTCTATATCTCGGAATAGGTCTCTCGCCACATTTTCCGAAATAAAGAAGATCAAAGTAGTCGACGTGATCGTAACGAGAGATCGCTTTTGCTCCGCATTTGTTTCGTCTAAAATGTCACTCGTAAGGCTACGTTCGGAAATATCATCCTAGTAACTTCATGTGTATTATTTTATCCTTATTATTTATCGTATATTAAACAAAGGTAAAATGATACATAAGGCTGTTCGAATGGTGCTATTTCGAATGAACCAGTTTACACTAAAAAATAATAAATATTTAATTAAAAGATTTTGGATTAACATTTGTCTAATTTCATATAATTAATAATGAATTTCCACAATGTATACATTATAATTACAATAAAATTAAAGATTTACCTATCACAGCTACTAAAAATTAATTTATATTTAATAATATTAATGATAAATTATTTTATTTATTGTTTGTTTGTTCAAAAGACAATAGAATAACATCAAGAGTAAAGTATCACACATCAAGTAAAGAATTACACTAAACAAGAAACTTTACAAGTTAAATTTTTATTTTAATGAAACTTTGTACATATAATATACTTGTATGTCTTGCGCGTAAATAGATGAATTTAGAAAATACCAGTTGCACCTAATATAAACGGTTCATGTATTTAATTCATATATTGCCGTAACGTACATTAAATTTTATTAAAATTTAGCGAGATTTCGTTTATAATTCACAATTCTCCTTTCTCTCTTTTTTCTTTGTTACAATTTAATTGTCAATTCAATGTGAAAAATCGATAAAGTAAAACTAGTATCATTTCAATATCATTAAATACTTGAAATGTATGCAAAGTTATTAGAAATGCAAGCTTAATCGACACGATTAATCAGATTTACATATTATCCATTTAATTTACTATCTTTCAATCTCAAATATCTCGAATATCTCTTCAATCTCGAATATCTTAAATATCTCAATCTCGAAGATCGTCCGGTGAGGCAACTACGCGATTTGCATCAGACAGTTATAAAGCACTCTGTGGGATATGTAAAGACTACAGCATGTGTGAAAACTGGAAAAGCGTGAAAAAAAAGGCGAGGCGAGGTTCGCATACACTTTCGGTTACCTCGGATTTTCCGTTCGTTCTCGCTCGTTCCATGTCGACATTCACGTCCTCCCGCCTGGAGCGATGCGAATCTGTCCGATAAAACAGCGAACGGACCATTAGCTAATCCTCTGGAGGGTAAAACAGTGCCGCGGGTGAAGAGAGGGACCTGAACGTGATGGCGAAAGGAAGGAGAGAGGGTAGGATGAAAAGGGGGTATGGAGGAAGTGAAACGGGCAAACGAAAGGGCGTCGGGTGCCACCAGGGAGATTTCTGGGCGCGCAATTGATTGGCGCGCTGACGACGCCAACGCTCAACCGACGTCGACGTCGGTTGATTAGAATGAAGCAACATGGAATCCCTCTCTAACCGCCTAATGGCACGCCGCAACCTATGTTTACTGTGATCTCGGACTTGGCTGTATGTTGCTCGCGATTTGCCATCTGCAATGCCAATGAAACCGATCTCCGTGCTGCGCCGCATCGCGAGCGAGCCGGATAGACAATTCCGATGACAATCATCCGAACAGCGCGATTTCAAGGAGTTTACACTGCACCGAAGACGTAGAGTCGTTTTTGACGTTGATCGAATGCGAGAGTGTTCGATTGGTTATACGCGCAATCCCGACCAATAGCCAAAATCGCTCTTGTTCACGCTCTGGCCTTTTCAGCGCGGAAGCGTCACGTTTGAGCTGAAAATGCTCGTTGCAATGCTAAAAATACTATAGTGTCACATCAAAGTGACGTGAGGTGCTGACACTTGTATCAACGTTTTACTATTTTATCACACAGAAAAAAAAATCGTAGAGAAGACTGGGACTATTTGTTATTACATTTTTTTTAGAATTTTTTTTAAGTCATCTTACGAGTCAGGTAGATATTACAAAAAGATCTATCAAAAAGTGTACACATGTATTAACTCTGGTTTCCTTTAGTGTAGCTATCATATATAGGGTGTTCACAAAAAATTTATATAATAGATAATACAAATACTTAGTAAAAAGGCCTAACTAAACTATAGGTTAAAAATGGAATTGTTTCTAAGATATAATTTTGTATATATATTAGCACCATAATTGTTGACTTTTACGTGTCGCATGCAGCGAAAATACCTACTCCAGTGTTTACAAATCGCGTTCTGAATGTTCTCATTCACATACATACTTTATAATGAAAGATTTTATCGGTAAATTGACATCAGTCAGATTGCAATTGGATAGTCATTATAGAAGATCACCTCATTAGACTTGTGATTGTCCTGAATAGGCTATCAGATATATTACTTATCTCAATTTCTTTCTCGCATGCGACACGTAGGAAGTAAGTGGTCAGTTAGGATACTAACAAAATTGTTTACATCTCGGAAACGGTTCACTTTTTGATCTATGTTTACTAGGATTTTTTTTTTACATATGATGTATATACCATATAAATATTGCTTTTTTTATAAACATCCTGTATAATACATGTGTATTTATATTATACGAGTATATATATAT
>NW_017305180.1:3111539-3126474 GCF_001594115.1 Trachymyrmex septentrionalis
TTTCAAATTTTTACTTCCGGAGTATTTAATTACTTATGGCTTAATAATAAATTATAAAACATAATTTCTATACATAAATTTAAATTTTTTAAATTAGATATGCTTAATTTATGCTCAAATAATATATTCTAAATGTTCATACAATTTTCTTTTGATAAAAAGTTTAATATTATATTATTCAATTATATCGAATAATAAATAAAGTTAAATTATCTCAGAAACTTGCTAATAGTATTATAATGAAATAAACTAGGTCTCTTTCCGTTATCAAATTATTACTTATCTATTTGTAACAAGGCTAGACGATTATTATCGATAAGAATGAATTATTATCGAGATAATCTATTATTTGCACATAACGTTCTACATTTACTTTCATGAGACATAAGTACTATTGGCGTTTCATGTTTCTATTTCTGCTATTATTGGATAGATAATTCGTACGGATCATGCATAAAATTAATAAACTTTATGCAGAATAATTCATGAACTAAATCATACATAATCTGTCTATTCCGTGTCATTCCTTTCGAAAAATTGATAGACTTCGTCCATTGCGCACGAGTATTTAAATATTATATGACAAAGTTAAAAATGTATATAATTTATGAAAGCATATTCGCTATTTTCACTTATGCATATGCACAAACTGAATTGTTCTTGTTGTTTGGGAAAAGACCAAAAACGTAAATAAAAAATTCAATGTTAGAGTAGATGAAAAATTATATAATAAATTTTAGATGAGTTTCAAAATCGGAGGGTCACAATATAATTCATAAATAACATATAAATATATGTAAAACATATATGTATATATGTATATCTTTTGAATCTTTCTATACATTTTTAAAAATTTTTGTAAAAAGATTCAGATTTTTCAATTTTTTGCCAATAGCAAATAATTATTGCGTATTATTTTTTATATTATATTATATGATAATTATTTATACCACTTTTCTATTAAGTATATTTTTTCAGTTAATGTGACACTTTTAAAAATTTGATATATAAACTCATCTTTTTTATTTAACAACTAATAATTATATTGTAATATAAAGAAAAAAGAAAGTGCAATTGTCAGTTAATAATTGTCAGTTAATAATTTTAAATAATTTTATCGTCTAGACTGTAAGATGCATAATAATAATGCGAACATTGATACAAATGTTATAAAAATTGAGAGAGAAGACTTAACTATAAATTACAGGCACAAATCGAGCTTGCTTTTCACTAGCTGTCGAGACTCCAGTTTCTGTACTATGTCTGGAACAAGGGTTCAAAGGGTCGACGTCGAAGACAAGAACGCCAACATTAAATGGAATTATCGAGCTCTTCATTTCCCCGTCCGACCTTCGATCATTTTCTGTCCTCACCGCTGCTTTCCACTCTCAGAACCGGTCCAAGCAAACATCATCCACTAGAGCTCAATCTCAATAACAATTATTTCCGTTATTAGAAATTTAATAAAGGACTTGTGCGAGGTCGCAGCCGTCATTGCTCTTTGACGACGGGATCGCCTCAATAACCGTTTTCGCTCTCCATAATGCCGCCAGCGCGAAGAAGTCGCTTCCCTTCAAGGATCGCCCAGAACGGTAGCCGGAACGAAGACGAAGGAACAAAGCAAAGATTGCACGGCAAAAGCTCGCGACGCAGGTGAACGAATTGAGAGGACTAGTCAAAAGCTAACGGGCGGAGGAGAGAAGAGGGGAGGGGGATGTAAATGAGACGGGAATGACGAAGAAAAGGGTAATACGGTGCACCTTGAAAGGATCGAATGAGCGCAAAGGAAGGAAGATAAAGGACAAAGAAAGATAGATTCAAAAGGACTATATTGCGTCCACCGGTAGAATTCGAGGAAATCAAGAAACTGTTCATCGGTGGGCGGAATTGGAGATCGAGAATCGGGGTTGCATGGAAATTAGAGCGACCAAGCGTGGAATGAGCCAAGAAAATCTTAAGATTATCGTTCGCGGCAAGGATTGTGGTGGGTTCTCAGTTTTAACCACAAGGAAACTTGACGGAGACAGCAGGTGAATAACAAAATTGAAAGAATCGTAAAAACGCGCGAGGTTTGAAATGCAAGGGCAAATGGGTGACGGAATTGAGAGAATCGACTTGCCGACAAAAGAGACTAAGGGATGCAAATGAGACAATGAAGAAAATGGAAAGGGGAGGTTATGCATGACGTTGCAGGAAAAGGGAAGAATGTGTAAATTTATAAGAAGGAGAATGGGAAAGAGAGAGAGAGAGAGAGAGAGAGAGAGAGAGAGAGAAAGCTTGAAATAGCTAGAGATAAAAGGTATAAAATGGAACAAAGAAGAAGGAAGATGAAGAAAATGAAGCAAGTGCACGGAAACGAAGAATGTTTCGCGCTCAAGAAACGCGACACTCATTTCTTCTTCTCCATCCTTTCGTAAGAGGAAGCCGACCAAGAGATTGAAACGCGGGCATAAGTGAAAAGTGCCGATGGATTCATCTGTATTCTGCGAGGCGAATATCTTGAGATTATCTCCGCATTGCGGGGTTAGACGAGCGTGACTTCGTCGAAGATTTATCTCGAGTCTCTTCCGTCGACTTATTCTTACAAACGCTAGAAAATGGAATGGCTTTTTGCATTTTCCCAACTCGATCCTCGGTTAAGATTTGAAGTTTTGAAAATAACTTGACTATATTTAAGGTCGGTTTTTGATTTTCTCCCTTCGGATAATTTGAAATAATCCTACTACTAACACGTCCCGTGCCGACAAATTTTATATGATTTGTATATCATGCTGCGTAAGTTATCTATAAATATGATTACTGTATTTCTAAAACAAAATGTGAAAATGTGAAAATTACATATGACTAAAAAATTATTACACAAAAAGTTATTATAAGGAAGAAAATTTAATGTATAAAATGCAGTGCAGAGAACAAAACAAAAATTTTATTAAATATTTATTAAATTAATATTAAATAAAATTATTTCATAAAATTAATATTTTATTAATAATTAATTAATAATTAATTAATAATAATTAATAATTAAAATTATTTACGTTTATTAATAATTATTTCATTAATAAATTTTTTTATTTGAAACAATATGTCAATGTTTTGTGTTAAAGCAAAATAAATATGAAATGAATTTGTTACTACTAATGTTGCAATTTAATAGAAATTAACATTAAATAAATGATTTTTTTAATCATTGTCATTATAAACTTTGTATACTAAAAGTTAAAAAATTTGCAGCTTATTATTCTGTTCAATAATTGGCAATTTTTAAAAGAATATAATTCCAAAAATGATTATAATGATAATCTAAGAAGTATTTTAAAGCTTGAAGTCTGTATTTTTCAGATCAGTAATTTAGATAACAGTCTCATTAATTTTTTACAGGATTACACGAATACAAATGAGGCCCGTCAAAATTTTTTAAGAACTTTGTAAAGTTTCATAGCGTGAAAAATCGCACGCAAAAGTAGTTTACAACTTTCAAAATAGTGAATCTTTATTTTTAATTTGCATACCTATTGTAAGTGTTGTACGATTTTTTTCACCGAATTATTCAACATTAAAACGAAAAGCATAACTTTTTAATATAAAAGATAAAACAAATTATTATTTAGACTATATCAACCTAAAAAGTAAAGACTTCAAGTTTTTGAAATATTTCTTAGATCATCTCATTATGATCATTTTGTATGAAGTTACACTTTCTTGAAAATTATCTATTTTTTCAGCATAAAATATGTAATCCCTTAATTTTGTGACATAAGAAATATAACATAATTATTTTTACTAGTGCAAGAATCAAATAATTATGCATACTAAAGCCACATAAAGTTATTACATAAAATAACGTTATTATAAATCTAATTTCACGATTGTGCTTTGTGTTTGAATCGACTCTTGTCTGTCTTTTGCCAACGAGCAAAACTTTTAGCATTAAAGCGTGGTCACTGCATTCGTCTGATGGCAAGAAAGAAAACGGTGGGACAAAGTCCAGCTTCGGACGAGAAGAAGTGTACCTTCGAGGATGGATAGTCCTCTTAATTTTTCCAATAATGGCTCTGCCGCAGCAAGGGTCGACTGTTTATCAAGGCTGCGATAGGTAGGCCGCAAGTCCTTCTACACGGGCTTCTTGCACGAACGCTCGCGGGCCGTAACGGAGGGATAGAACAGGGGTGCACAAAGGGAAGAAACGAGGGTAGAGAAAAGAAGAAACTAATAATTCGGAAGCAGTTTCCGAAGCTGCAATGGTTGTCGATTCGAAGTCGTGATGGCATATACTAGTATATAAGATCATGGTTTTTTTGGTTTTTTTCGTACCGGATTGTGATAGCAAGCACATATTTTCAAGTAATTGTACAATATGTCTGTTAACATTTAAAAAAAAATAGAATTTGTTGCACCACTGGATGTTTCAAGTTAGAAAGAAAATAAAACACAAAATCCCCGATATCATTTCAATTAAAAGACTATTTAGTTCCGGAAACTAATTGCTTTTTGTGCTTATAAATTGCAGCTTATATTTGATTATTCGCAATGATTGATTGATTCGCAATTACATCTGAAATAAATTGATTTAAAAGAATATATAATGTATTACTTGTAACATCCAAAATTTGATCGATCTTGGCTTTCTTTATTCTATTTGTTATATTTCATTTCTCAAGTTGTTGTACTGTACAAAAAACAAATATTTCAGTCCACATTGTTGAACAACATAAACTATAATAAATCCGTTTAAAAACTATCACATTTATTGTTCATAAATATTGGAAAACTATTCCAACTGCATGCTTATGCTTATTATAGTTCCATAAATCTTCTAATATCTAATTACAATAATTATGTCTTTGATCTATTGAGAATAAATTTCGTTAAAAGTGTATAACTGTAAAATTAGCATTCTGAAATAATCTCTATATCATCGACAGTTCTTACACTTCTCATACATGTTTATGCGCACTGCAATATTCTTAACATGTTGCTTAATTAGTTTTTAGGCGTAAATTATGTGTTAAATGGCTGAAATGCAAATCCGTTTCCGCAAAAAAAAAGAACAGTTTAATTATAATAACAGATCGCAATTTCTACGAAATGATTAAACCTTTATCATCTTTCCATAATATTATTACAATAAATTTTTAAGTACGTTTAAGGATCAATTTTTAAACATTATAATTCGACTAGACGTTACAATTTAATTTTACGATTTTTAGAAAGCAATATAATCTAATATAATAACGTGTCAGTTCAAAATATGTAATACATAAAAATAAAATTGAAAAAAGATTATTGTTAAATTAAATTCTTCCATCTATAAAAAATTAATAATCAAATAGCTACATATTTATTTAATTATATATAATTATTTAATTTAAAATAACTGTAATATATCAATACTTGAAAGCATACGTAATAAAATATTATGCGATACATAAGAAACATTTCTCTCAAGATTCAACCGCTTTGAGAAACCTTGATTTAATATTTAATGGCGACGAGAAAGATCAACAAACTTTGTAACGCTTGTTGCAGATGTCTCGAGGCAGAACTACGATTCTTTCGCGCATTGCTGAGACAAGATTTCGAATCCACAAGGCTCGATTTAATAGAGCAGGGATTTCTTATAGCGATCTGAATCTAATCAAAGAATCCGCATTTTGCAGCACCTTTGAATCCCCCGTTTCACAACCCTCTGAGCTCATCTTTCTTCCATGTTTGATTTGATAAGTACAAACGAGGGGCGACACTTCAAAGGAACTGCAAGATAAAACAAACTGTCTCCCATGATGTGGGTTTGTTATTTCAGCATTACCGACGAAAGCAAAATATGCCGGCTGCTGACTTGTTTGTCATAGAAGAATACCAGATTGGCGTTTTGCGTCAATCGTCGTGATACTCCTCTTTCCCATTATAACACCGACAAATTCCCGTTCCGACTGTCATCGTACATGGTCTTATGTTTCAGGAAGCATCGTAAATAATGATGTACGTTGAATGTCTTCAGAGAGAAAATAAAAAGGAAGTCTAACGTGGATCGTTACCTTCAAAATCCTTCAAAGGATTTCTACCTCATTTCGACAAGGGTCGAAGATTTGCGAGGATTTTATATCCTTCGCGTCCTTTGATTTGTCTCTCCCTTTCTGTACGTTAAAAGCAGGTTAAAATATGACTCGGCTTTGTATTGACAGAATTGATACAAAACGATTTGTAATGTATATAACTTTTCTAAAAATTTATTTAATAATTATATCTCTATTTTTCATTCAGTATTTATCAAATTTTTTTCATTCAGAATAAAAATCTGTGACTTTTGACTTTTAAGCACTGCTAATTAGTTCTATTTCGATGTGCATTGTATTTTTAAATACAATCGTATTTCTTTATTTTATGCGGTAAGAACAACAAAATTTTTACAATAATTGACAATTATGAAATTATCATACAAAGCAGATATAGTATAAGGTATCTATAGATTTTATATATCGAGAATATATACGTGACCGCATATTATGTATAAGCATTTATTAGGATATTCAGTAAAATTATCCAATGTGTAATTAATTTTTGTTTTCGAACAAAACGAGGTAACATGTGCTGATCGTAGCGTTAAAAATTCAATTAAATATTGCATCAGTGGTTTCAAATTATATTAGTATTTGCTCTAATAATTTTATTGACATAATTAGGTATAAGTACTTAATTATGTCAATAAAATATAAAAAATAAAACTTATAATTTTTTATTTTTTATAATAACCTAATATTTTGCTCGATTTTGGCTCCTTGTTTATTACGATAACTCACGAGAAAATATCTTTCATATATTTAATTAAATAATGTTAATATATAATACCATTCCTTTTCTTGTATCATAATTTTTGTAGCAACTAAAAATATTTTTAAAAGGTATACATAAATTGGGAGGTAATTTTTTACATAAATTGATCGTGTAGTGATAATTAATTACTGTCTTAATCTATAATTAATCTTTTGAAAGATAATCAACTTTTCAAGCTTTGAATCGATTTTAAATTTAAATGTTTTAAAAAGTATCATTTATTTATTCATTAAATTAAAAATGTATAAAATTGCAATAAATGTTCTCAGAACTTCGCGTGACTGATATCGAATAACTTTAATGTGAACGTCGACGGAACATAAAGCGCAATGAAGTATGCGAATGAAGTACGTAATATGAATGCTTTGATGAAACTTTTTTCTATGTTACGTATGAATATGAAAGATGTTAGTACATATTTAAAAAAATTAATTACACATTTATAATTATTAATTCATCATTTTTCTTATATTTTCTTATATTTAAATTTTTGGTTTTTGTGTATTTAATTAGAATTAAGAGTGGACAAAGTAAAAAAATTAAATACATGAAAAAGCAAAAAGAAGAAATAATAGAAGAAAGAATAAAATCAGAAAAAAAATCCATTTATTCTCTTTCTCTCTCTCTCTCTTTCTCGTTCCTTTTTTGTATCCTAATTAAAAGATACTTAATACATAATGACGCGAGTATTCACCAACAACTTCATTATGCGTTTGCATTGTGCACATTTATTTTATTTCTGCTCCAGTCTAAAGAGAAAAGTTCAATGCGATCACATTTTCGATCTATTTCAAAAGTTATCGTGACGTGGGTTATACGCGTAACGCGTGGTGTCCATTTTGGTTGCCAAGCGAGCCAATAGCTGCTCGACGAAGTATCTTTCGCGTCAGTATTCGTGACTCGCGAGGGGTTGATGGATCGATTTGCGATCGGTCGTAGCGCGGGAAGAGCCCGTCGAGAGAGGGTCGCAGGAGGGAAGCGCATTCGGAATACGTGATCGATGCGTCCATTCAGTCGAAGCCCCGCAGGTACGACGGCTCGAAAACTTCCGGGATGCATAACGTTCGCAACGAATGTGAGATGGACAGATTTACGAGATCGCATGCTTGCGAATGTTCCTGTACGCGTTCAAGCGTGTTTAAACGATCGTAGAAACGCCACAGCGTCAAGTAATTTGCATCGTAAGACACTTCGTGATTGTATTGTATGTAACTACGGAATAACTGTGCGATAATTATTAAGTACAAAAATCCATTTGCTCGTCAGCAAATGGCATATTATTTTTATGTTTAATGGATTTTAATTACCACGGCGAGATAGGATAAAGCTGTCACTGTTCGAAGCGCATGAAATCCTCGGGTGGGGACGAGTGAAGCGCGTTTTGAGAGAGTTTATATATCCCAGGCTCGTTTAAATAAAAAAGATGAAAGCGCTCAACATGCAAATCAGACTATCCGTTTTGTTAATGCAAATATGTAAATGCATAGCCCGCTGTTGTTTACAGCGCTCACCTGCATTCTACGAACGCCGGAGAGAAAAATCGGGCGGAACGATGACGCGCGAGAGAGATCGTGAGACCGAATAATCGAGTCTTCTTCCTGTGCACTTTTCTTTGTTGCGGTATAACTGTAACGCTTCTGTAAATTCATGCGATGTAACCGTCGCGATGTAACGCCGCTCTCAAGACAATTCAATTTTATGGTTTCTTTTTTTTTTTTAATTATTGCGGTACACAGCAAGCAGCTTGAAAGATTTGAAAGCACAATATTAATCAAATGACATTAAAATATTATTTATTATCATTATTTGAAATCAAAATTTCAACAGATTAGTTCTAATATAGCAGAAATCAGAATGTATAAATATTTATTTTATAAAATGCATTTAAGAAACTGTATAAATATGAAATTAAAATAATACGCCAATAACAATGTGTCTAAATATTTTTTATCTAATCTAGAATAAAGGTTAAGATTACTAGGTACTATATTTTATGAGCGTTTTATTTTGTAATGTCAAATAGTTTTTATATTTGTGGTATACTTAACCTCATATAAAATACTACGTAAATTTTACGTATAAGTGAGTGAGGTCAGATTACAAATATTTTATTATTCAAAAAATGAAATGTATGAAAAACTTGTGTTATAATAATTAAGAGTGGCCTATATTCTTGTACTTAAAATGTATCGATAGCAATACTGTATCATTCAATAGCGATAGCATTCTAAGATTAAATGAATTTCATGATTAAACATGCAGAGAAAACGAAAAAAAAAAACAATATCCATGGCATCATGCGGTTTTTAAAGTATTTCTAGAAATATAAATAAAAACAAGAGAAGAGTTGAAGATAGCGCATGTATAGATAGACAGATAGATAGATAAATAAATAGATAGATAGATAGATAGATACATAGCTAGATAGACAGATAGATAGATAAATAGAGAAAGGGAGAGAGAGAAGTCCTTTTTTGATAAATATAAAAGTTATCTCTCTGGGGATCGTATCCGACGAGATCTATTTTTCTTTCGCCGCGGCGGAAGTTCACCGTGGTATTCTTACACAACGAAAAGAGGACAGTAATCCACGATTTCCGATGGTTGGAGAAGCACCGGCCAGCTTTCCAAGAGGGTTCTCCGAGGCGGGAAGGAGCTAAGGATACCAAAATTGCTGCAGCTTCGCTGATGCTTCGATAGCATTAAACTTTCATACATTGATGGTACGAGCATTAACAAATTCAAACAAGTTTTATACCGTTTCTCTAACGCACAATGAATTAAAAATAAACCAAGTTTTCTCTTTATTGTTGTAATTTGTTGCGGTATATATGCAAAGTTGAAAATAATTATATAAAGCTATTAAAATTTAATCATATTGTATTATGTGTGTTTGTAGCTTTTATGATTTATAAAAAATGAAGCCTTTCAATTCGCTTGTCATACGTTTTACAAAGCTTATAAATCTTACATTAACATAAAAAGTGCACTGTCTATCAATTGATTAAAGTTTCGCAAGCTTTTATATTTTGCTGCATGATTTCTCCAATTATTCGGTCCTTTCAATATAAAATCGTGTATATTCACGTAGAAATAAAAGACTTTATCGGTTAATTTGCATTTGTTTGCTCTTCATGCTAGTTAATAAACTGTGAATAAAATTAATTTTATGATATGTACAGTAAATAATAACAAATATTTAAACATAAATCACGTAATTCTTATCAAGAAAGAATAATAATTTTTAAATTCTATTGTAATACAATTACGAATGACTTTTATAACGATAGTCGGTTTTCACAAAGATGAAAAAACTTGGACGTAACAGCGCTTGAAGATAAGAGGTGTGCCACAAGAAGTTTTTCATTCTTGTAGTCTATCGGATATTTTTGTTTCTGTCTCTTTCTAAAGTCTCTTCGCCGGTCTCGACGGCTCCTATTTTCACGTGCCTTCCGTAAAAAGGTACCCCGGCTTGCTTTAAAGAGCCGGAAGGTGCAAAGTAAACCGGTACTTGGCGGTTTAAGAGGCCGTAAGAGGAGAAGGTAACATTTAAAATTTCGAGAGCTACGAGCTGCTACGCCACTCCACGTCTTTTCCGATACGCCATTCTTCTCAATTCACTTTTCTTGCTGCCTGCCGCCTTCGTGAAATTTTTACATTTCCTTTCGCTCTTTATAATTAGAAGAACGAGACGAATCAATGTGAGAATAAAACATACGAAAGAAGGTGGAAGTAGAATCGTACTTTACGGCATTATAAAAACAAATCTTGAAAGAAAAGTACTCGAGAGGGATGCGCATATAGACGAGATTTCAAGATGGACTTGCCCGAGGCTCTCGTTCGAAATCGAATAGAAGCTTCTCGTGGATTACGTACGTTCTCCTTCGTTGAACGAAACGCCGTACGTGTTTTCGCAAAACGGACTAATCCTTGTCCCTTTCACGGGGGTAAATCTACACTCTGTTATAAGTATATATGAAAGGACACAAATAAAAACAAAGTATATCATACATACTCGATTTATATATGCGTGAATCCTTAGGTAAAATTGTAAACGGAATATTTTATTTTACATAAAAGAGACTCTACTTTTTTGCTAAATCCAAAAATTTTATGTTTTTAATAACATAAGTTTATACTGTTATTAAATTAAAAAAGAGAGAAAAATAGATTTATAAAACCTTGCTGTTCTGTTTAAATTTACTATACTGTATTGTTTGGATTAATATCATCAAAAAAAAAAAAAAAATTAAAAATATGAACTTTAAGAAATCAAAAATAAAACATTTTTGTAGAATAAAAATCTTACATTAACGAAGTTGTCAAATACCAGAGAGAAAAAAATTTTCAAAAATTATTAATAAAAAAATGAACTACATTTTGGATTAAATAAATTCGAATAAAATAGCACGATTAATATATAGAGTAGTTAATTAAATTAAATACAAAAACTAATATCTAATAAATATATGATTTATAACAAAATTATTCTAAAATATTCTTTATACCTTTCAACGAATTACTATCGAAACGTTACAATATTGAAAATTTTTTCATAAAAAATATTCTGATATTCCAAATAATGATAATAATGTAGATTTTATTATATTCAATAATACACACGTACATTAAATATCCTTTTTCATTTTATTAAGTTAGCGAGGATGCTTTTAATTGACGATCATGTCTGTGAAAATTCTATTGCAAAAATGTCGAAGAAGTAATCAACACGAGGCAGTGACGCTTTTTATCGCACAATTTATCAAGCACCGTATTGACCGATTTGACGAAGGCCGCAGCAATGGCGGAACGTATCGACAACGTCAACGTCGTTGTTAGGATACAAACGTTGTCCGGTATCAATTTGTAGAGGAGCTTGACGTTCGGACGGCGGTATATTTCGACGTAATAGAGCGCGTATAGGCGACCAAAAGCCGAGGCAAACAAGTTACAGAGCGCGAGTTACGAATTTCGTGTATGTCGGAAACCGGCACGCTGCTGGGACGCGCCGCAATCGCAAAGTAGTTTAATTGGATTTTCAGTGAGATTAAAGCGAATGCGCGGGGCGACTCTGCGCTATGATCACGATAGTCGCAAACGGACTAGTTTTGCCCACATCGCGATATAATAACTTTTTACGTCATAAACAATTCTATTTTTCTATATAACTTATAGTTTCCTTCTAGGTCGTATGAAATGTGGCTACTGCTTTTAAGCTCAGCCAATAAGAATTGATCAACTTTAATAAAATTTATGTTTGATTATTGTGATTAATATTATCATATGCCTCAATAGTCGAATTGATAAGACATTCGCACGAAATTCGAGAGAATCACAGTTTGCTTGAACTAGAAATTGTATAAGTTCACAAGAAACACTTATTTATAGACACGAAGATCTGCCTTAACCAAATATGCCATTTTCCATTCATTTATGTCTAACACTTCATTGGTCGATTTTCACTTAATATTGAAATTTATATATCTTTGCCAATTGAATTATATTGATAAAATAGATTATATCATTGTATTTTCAATAGTAAATGTATCATTTATCCACAAAATAATGTGAATAAACGATACATTTAACACAACTGTAAAGCTCTGAAATTCTAACCAGGACCTGTGATATTTTATTGTGTTATTTTATTGTTAGTTTTTATCCAATAAAAAGTTTCAGCAATTTTAGCAATTCTAACAATTTCATTTTTCCGTTATGTCTCCCGACAATTATCATATGTTTCTTGATAATTATTAAATATTAAAAAAAGCAGAAATATGAAGATGAGTTTATAAACCTGAGAGAACAAAATTAGAAAAAGTTTAAAATTACTGCTTCATGTCGCACTGCAATTATAACAGTTTTAATATACGGCAATTATTCATTGCTACTAATAATTATTGTAGGAAAATATTTGAATAAGTATTTAATATACATTCATACTTTTTTACAATTATCGTAAAGTATTTCATAGGTTGAAAGATGCATTTACGCTAGTCGTATTCAAAACTGAATTGACGCGAGTAATGTGGGCGAGCGTACATAAACTCGATTAACGTGTGATTGCTCTTGCCTCAGGCCGAAGTCATAAATAACCGTCGAAACGACACGAAGTAGGTCGTTTGCGATCTCCGTCCGCGGAAAACCGCGTTTCACTGGATTCCATGCCAGTGCATTTTAATGGTACTAGAATTAGACATTACGATAAAATTTTGTATAACACAGTCCTAGCCAACATGCAGAAAATAGAGCAAATCTCAAAAATAACTCATCACTTTCTTTGAGAAGTCAGATTTATATTTATCTTATTATGTTTATCTTTTAGTCCATTTATGTTTATCTTAGAGAATTTATTTTATATAATTTAAATAAATAAATATAGATAAGGTATAAAAATAAAAATATAATGGCAAATACAAAGGCATGAAAATGATAAATAATAGGGAAATAAAAAGCATAAATAATTATTCCTAAATAAAACTTAAACTTAAAACAGTAAAATATAATAAAATAAAATTGTTGCAACTAAAATATTAATTTCCTAAAGTTAAGTCTTTAAAAGCTCGACCTAGCTTTGTTGAAGCTAATTGAAAGCAGACCCATTTCGTACGTTAAGAAGCTTATGCCAAATTTCCGATCGATTAATTACTATCAATGTAAAAGAAGAAGACCGGACGGTGCAGTGGTTGCTTTCTAGACTTGAAAAGAATTAAGAAGCTTTTCAGAAAACCTTGTAAAGTAATTAATGCATTTTACAATAAATTAGTTTATAAGCTAAATGCAGATGCTTTTAGAAATAAACCATTATCTTGAATTACCTAAATGTGTGTATAAATCGATCTGTAATGAACAGATTTTACGACAAAATGCCAAAATGTTTTATTGTTATCAACCTACGAGTATCTAATAAAATGTAACAGCCTTTAATATATATAATATCCAATCTATGTATCCATAATATCTAAAGATGCATACAGCTTGTCAGAAGTACATAGTAATTGTCGTTAACACTATGATTGTAGAGGATGGTTCGTGTCGGGAACGGAGCTTTCTATAGATCAGCATAAGTTAAGTCACTTTAGGGCACTCCGAAAGAGGCCGGACAAGAACAGGTTAGTACTACTGGCCTCCAAGGTACCATTTACGAGACATCTTAGAAGCGACCCAAAATCCATGGAAACGCGTCCCCTGTCAGTTCGCAGATAGTAACACGTTGTAAAAGCATTGTAACGCTCTCCCTAATTCTCTTACCAGCATGAATTCCCGCACACGTAAGATGTGAAAATAATGATACTACGTTAGAAACGTTATAAAATCGTTTAAACGTTCATTTATAAATTGCTTATTTATTACAGTTCGAAAAAAATCTAAGAGATTTCAAGAGATTTTGATGGAGAGAATTAAATTTATCATTTATTACTTAATGATTTAATGTAATGTGTTCTGATATTTTGCTCCAAAATAAAACGAAAAGTGTGAAATTTTCAATACGTTTATTGCTTTTCTCAAAAATTTCATTTGCGCTGCAGCAATAAAGAAAATCCAGAAAACAATTTCTCAAAAAATTTTCTTCTTTTTAAAGGAAATCTATTCTAAATTTTGCGCTTTACGATTTTCCCTATATATGGACAATGGATATTTCCTATCAAAGCAAATCATAATAATCAAATGATTTACGAAAATCTTACGAATCGATGACTATCAGTAGCACGATTTTCTACAATCTCTAATTACAAAAATTGAAGCGGAGACGATTCGTCGAAAGGTAAAAAGAAAGAGCTTTTGAGTGTAGAGAATACTCTAAGATTCATACAAAGTAAATGAAGATTCACCGAATTTCTCAGTGGAAACGTTTTCAGAGAACTTCTCTCTGATAAACACCTATTCTTAT
Organism: Trachymyrmex septentrionalis; assembly: GCF_001594115.1. Lineage (NCBI taxonomy): Eukaryota > Metazoa > Arthropoda > Insecta > Hymenoptera > Formicidae > Trachymyrmex > Trachymyrmex septentrionalis. The sequence goes on from NW_017305180.1 coordinate 3,126,265, forward strand.
CGATGCTTTAAAGCGAAACAGCAGTGTGCAAATTAATCTTCTAAAAGCATCGACGACCCTTCTACTGGTAGCCGAACTCCGATGCAAGCTTGTACAGTTAAGGAACTTATCGGAATACAGCGAAAGTAAGGTTTTCGCTTCGGCAGTATTTACAGGGTCGGTGACTTTGACACCCTAAGATTCGCACAAGGACGCACATGGGGATGGGAC
>NW_017305180.1:3126574-3148901 GCF_001594115.1 Trachymyrmex septentrionalis
TGCCTTTTGCAGGGTCGGTGACTTTGACACCCTAAGATTCGCACAAGGACGCACATGGGGATGGGACGGACAAGGGGATGAGGTAGACAAAGGCGGAAGTAGCAACTCCATCGAAAGGAAACGAATGAACGAGGAACAGATTCCTGAATTACTTGCCAAGGCGACCTATGTCTGCCACCGGAATGATTTGATAAAGTAGTCTACGACAGATGCATCCTACTCCCTTTCCATCCGTTCGTTTCACTAAAAGATCGTCCCTCTCGCGCTTTAAGTAACCGTAAAAAACTTTGTAAGTGTAACATCTGATCTTATAACAAAAATGTGTTATATCCAATATATATGTATATATAAATTTACACGACATAATTATTGTCAATTCTTCAGTTCTTTAAAAATTGAAGAAAAACGGAGTCAGTTGATGAATTTTTCGTTCTGGAATTAAATCAGAGCAATCTGCACTATTTTATTTCTATAATTAATTTAGTTCATAAAACTACAAACATATAAATTGATTTAAAAAATGAGAAAAATGATCAAATGAGGTTTCTAGCGTACGTTAATTGTTTTTTGAGAATAAATATAAATTAATATCAAATACGACAATATAACTTTGAAGACACATTAGTTCATCAAAAGAGTTAAGTATTATTTGCATTTCCTTTCGAGGAAATCGCGGCGCCTGATTATTGTATTGTAATTAGTGAAGTAGAAATGCGCGCTCGGACCTAGAAATATGTATATAAGCAGACCGACGATAATTAATTACGCGGCTTAACAGTGGTGTTTAAGTTAATGCCGGGACTGTGTGCTTACTGCCGAGTTTCCGGACAAACTAAATTTAATATCGTGCCTATTACAATCTACCGGATTATATTTTGGTATGTGGATGGCGCCTCATAGATACGAGAACTGCATGCAAATTTAAGCGTGTGTGCGTGCGCGCAAAGGTCTGCGTTACACCGGACCCGAGGCAGCGGATGTGGCCAGAATTCCGGTCCGGAAGGGCGGTTTAAGAACATTGTTTCGGTTGCCCCATTGCGTCGATTTTCGTTTTACTAATTATTCCCTCCCAAATAAGACCGGTCGAAAAGCACGAACGTTACGCCGTGAGTTTGCTCAACTTTTGTAGCAGCCTTCGGTAATTACGTATTATAAAGCAACGGATGCACATTTCACATTTTCCACACTGCATTCTTCTTTCCAAAATTTAATCATATAATATACAGTAGAGAATGCGTATTATCATGTATTTGTATATCAACAATACGCTTTAATTAGCTAAATGCTTTTTCACAGTCAATTTTTATAAAATTTTTAGAAAAGTGGAATACGGATATTTTTAATTTATATATACTCTCGAAGAGAAATATTTAAATATATTTTTCTATTTAAAAATTATGTAGCAAAATAAATTAATTTTATTTTATATATTTTAAAAGATCAATTATATAATACTATTTTGAACGGTATAAAAATATTTAAAATACAGTTTAGAATAGAATATTTAGAATATATAAATACTAACAAATACTTCTTATACAAATAAAAGTTTAAAATTTTCTCTAAAATTGATTCAAAAGACGAAAAATTCTAATTCTAATTCTATAAAATTCGCTCTGACTCTGTCTTTGCATTCTTATGTTTTCATCATATCCCCATAATTACTATCCAGAAAATAAATCGTAGAGCATAAACACGATTTACAGCTCGTTACGTGGAACGTGTTAGAGAGTTAGGTTACCATCGCCCTTCGTTCTTTCCCGTTTGCGAGCTAGTCGTTTTCTTTGGTCCCTTTGCAAACGCCCGGCGAGAATTACGACCTGGTTCTAACAGAACTTTCGCCTCCAATTCGAACGACAAAGTATCTGTCTTTCTCTTTCTCTTTTCCGAACTACTCGTCGTTCCAACTCCTTCACGTATACTTTCTTCCTTCACAACTCTATCCTTTTCCTACTATTAACAACCGAAGAAAACGGACTTAATCCCAGCCAGCTGGCCAGTAACGTATCTCGATGTCGACCGTTACGGAACCCCAGGGATGAAAATGTTTTTAAAACGTTCTCCATTCGCGATTAACTAATTCCCAGCGCAATTTTCTTCTACCAGCATGCCGCTAATTGGCATTGTCCTCTTTCTTGCAACATCGTACTTAATTTTATGTATGTAATGTCGAGAATCGATAATTTTTGTCCCGCAGGACGTTATCCACAAGTTTGACATTTATTTTATCACAATAAAGCAAAATTATATTCGTGAATCCTATTTTGATCAAATTCAATGGATATTAATCACAAGTATATAACTGAAATTTAATTTTCTATTCTCTGCATTATAACGAAAGATATAATTCAGAGATAAAAGTTGGTGATATCGATGTCAGTTAATTAAGGGTTACATTAATATCAGTTAGATCTCCTCCTAATTGACTAAATCCTCTTCCCTTTCATTTATAATTGAAGTTACGATATAGATCGGAATGCTAACCAGAATTAATTAACTAAGCCGATTGCTACGATTCATTTCAACTTCGGTTCATACAGAGCCGGACTTAGGTGTATTCAACTATGCTTTAATGAGCTGCAATAGTCTGCAAACACTGACATTTGCAGAACTTCTGGAAATCCCGCGTTCATAGCAAAGAGAATGAAGTTCTTTGAGGAAACCTTATGAACCGAAGCTATTGAATACGATGCGTTCTCCAACAGAACGGTCGATATCTATTGCGGTGGGCTTCCAATCTTCCAGTCGATAAATTACACATCCGTTGATCATACCGTGAGGATTCCATTCGCACCCATTGCGCGAGCCGACCGGAAAAAATTCACTGGCACCAATCAAACCGCGGCTATAAAGTATCGAATGGTGTCACATTCCTCCTCTCTGCCCGATACGAGGATGCAGGACAATACACGAGATACGATAGGCGAGGAAAGGGATCGGTGACTGCAGCATAGAGGTGTACCAATAGAGGGTTTGGGGTAGACTCTGGATGTGTCGGCAACAGCTGTGAAATGTTTATGAAGGCCCGACTAATTTATCACACTCATACACAACAAAGTCTGGGCACGCGTGCCGACTTTATCACACTTGCCGATACAAATCGCGGCCGCCATCGGCTGTTACAATCGATACACAGTCGAACAAAATGATAGTGCATCTATGAACTCGAAAAAGGAATTCCGAAAAAAAGAAGCTTAAAAAAGAAATAGCTGTTGCTCAGAGAGAGGTTAATTTAGCAAAAAATCCGAGGTAACTTTGTTAATTAATTCGTTATAAGGGTTGAAAATTACCAGGCAAAATTATGAAATCAAAAATTATGATCATATCTCATATTTCTAACGAGTTGAAATTTAGCTTTGTGACCTCGTCCATTCTTGTTACGTTTGAGAAACTTTTTGAGTTTTGTTCTCCTGATTTTATGTATATTACATACTTAGAGGATATTAAAAATATGATATACTTGCTAAAAAAAAAAATGCTTCGATAAATTTAAAAATAGTCATTTTTATGTTTAATTTGATATTTAATGAATTTGAACTATTATTATATGCCTCTATATTATAAAATATAGCTGCATAAAAAGATTCTTATTAATAGATGTGTATACATATGTAATCTTAAAGATAGATTGGAAAAGATGCATTTAGTGTATCTTAAAATAAATTAAATTTATCATATTTGTAATAATTTTAAATTACAACATTGTCTTTAACTAAAAATCTTTCATAATAATTTTTGTTTTATATATCTAATAAAAATTTATAACACATTTGTGATAAAGTTTATAATACATTTCAACTAAATTAAGTTACCATTCGAATGGAGAATCTAAAATTGTGTGACCCGGCCGATGATGTATTGTCTAGTTTATTTCAGCCATTTTTTACAAGCGGCAGGATGAAAGATTGTCGCGATTTGCCGTAAAATGGTTGCAACGCCCAAGGGCGACCGAGCGAAACGGCAAGTTTTGAACAAACGATCATTCGAGAGGACCGATAGCATCGATTTTAGAAATGTGCCAAGCTTTGCTAGTAAAATATTATATAGTTTATAAAATAATTTAAAATTACTTTTAAAATATTGAAATAATTGCGATAAATTAATTATTATTAATCTAATTCTTAATTTGTTATTTTCAAATATATATTCTTTTAAAAGAGAATTATAACATATTACATAAACACTAACATACTCTCAAAAATAATTAAAAAATTTTATACATTCCATAGTAAGTCCGGTGAATTTAATGAGTACCTACAAACTGATGTATTTTTCGGTTGCAGCAAAAATATTTTATATTTGAACTAATATATTTAAACTTTCTCTAGATGTTCTCTGGATAATCTGTACTACATCCATAGCTTTTGGCTAATTTCTTTACTCAATAATAATGAATTTTACATGTGAAGCCAAATTCAAACCAAGCAAACAAACGCGTACAAACATAAATAAACATTTTGTGTTAGTGTAAAGAAACCACTATATTGGCGGTGCTATTTACATTGACTGAAACTAGTTGTTCATCCATGTTTACTCGTGTTTATTTTCTCAACCCAAATGCGATAATTTATCAAAGCATTAAATTATTCTGAGTTTAAAATAATAATTTCTATAAGAATTTTAAACTCAAAATAATTTATAAGAACAGCGAGCATATATTTAGAGAGTGTTATTAACGTGATATATACGAACGACAGATACTTCCGATATCCTCTCAATTCATAACAACTTGATGAAAAGGAGGACTTGCCGACAGAAGAGTAGGCTGCTGTACGTCTGCGAGGGTGCTTGATGGACGTCTTCTACGTGGGCATATAGCGTTGTGCTGACGGTTACATAGATCGAGGTGTTCTTCGAAAGCATTTGTGCCTTCCCACAGGTATCAAGGGATATACCGCGGAGTGACAAGGGACCGGGACAATAGGAACCGTATGATCCACGTACGTCCGTCGTACGTGCACCTATTCCCCGTACAATGCATTTACGAACGGCGATCCGGTTCAGCGGTTGCTTTTAAACCGCACGTAGCCGAATAACAGGCTTACCAAGGTACTGAGGGGTGGTTGTCGGACTAAGAGGTGTCGCGAACTTTATCCCGCGTCAACGGTGAAATTTTCGTGTTAAGCCGGAACGAGTTTGTTCACGGTCAAAAATGAAATTTTTTAGTTAAGCCAGAAGGATAGGCGAGCAGCCGAGCGATAATTCTAGCACGCTAAAGTGCAAAAGTTCTGAAGTGTAAAGTGTCAGTAAAGAAAATTAACGAACACGCGAAAGGGCTCGTTGTGCATCAGATCGTTACGTATACTGTTTCTTATTATCGCTCTTGCAATGTACATGTGTTTAACTTTAAAAATTGATATTAAGGCTCCTTTACTCACTATTGCTATCTCAAATTATAACGTCAGAAGCGAGAAAATATATAATAAATAATTGAGAATAAAAGTGAATTGCAAATAGAAATCGAAAGGTTAAAACTCATAAAATATATCAAAAACTAAATTTTGTTTTGAGAAGGAAATAAATCATGTGTTTATTATAATGTATTATATTAATTTAATAATTGCCACAGCTGCGAACAGCTTATTTTATTTTGGTGCATAATTCATTTTCAGGTATATGGTTATTTATTAATTAACGAAACAAAAGGGGAGAATTTCGGTATATTTTACAAATCAGTTATAAATTTTATTATTGAAATATATTTTTATTTTAATAAATTTCTCAAGAATTTTTATCATGTATTTTCTTAGTTTTGATAACATAATCCGAGGTAGTAGTGATGAGCAGAAACCGCAATATTATTTTTCCCATCGTCTGTCATTTAGCTGATAAATTAGGTATTAAAAATTATCCCGAAGAAATTGTGTATTTTGCAGATTCGCGAAAATGATAGAATTAAAAATTTATAAATATATACAATAGTTATCATATCATTAACAAGTTTGAACTTTTTAGTTTTATGTGTCCGAAATATTTTATCACAAGTATACGATTATAGTCGTGAACGATACCTACTAAGATATTACTATATCTGTTTAAGAATAAAAGTTATAATAAGTATAAATTTAAATCTTAATCAGCACACTATTAATATATAGGAGAGGTGTAATCGCATTTTATGCCAACTGAATCTACATCGCACCTTTGAAACATGCATAGCGTTAACCGTATTTCGCCAGACCCTCAATAATGTAGGCTGATTACCCTAAATAATGCAGCATTATCATTCGATCCGTCTCGTAATCATCCGATTAATCAATTATTAAATGCTAGCCGATAGTAAATGTTGCGGCCGCGTATTCACGAGGGAGCACGTCCATGCGTTCGATGTCGCGCGAAGCGTTTATCTAGTTTTGCAATTCGTCACTCGATACGCCATTTCGGCGTATGAGATGGTTTTCGCGAAATGAGGATGATACATCGTCGTGCCGTTACGTTAATATTTCACCGTCATCGCGAGATATCGATGAAATTCATTGAATTTCAAGCGTTAAAGAGTAAATTACGTTAATCTGACAAATAGCCCGCGTATCCGCCGACATGATTTTGAGCACATGTCAGACTACTTCCGATTCTGTTGATTACTAGCAATAAACTAGTACCAGTTGTTCGTTTAAGGAATACATGTTCATTGCTGTACGATAATTGACCGGTGACTGATGTAAAATGGTATGGTAAAATGCACGATTGTTCGTTTGATTAATTTCATACGAGATATATGAGCTAAAATTCTGCTACCATGAGGACCGATATATATCTACAATTTCATATTAAAAATTAGTAAAATAAATTTTTATTAATTGTTAGTAATAAAATTGAATGTGTCTCGTAGTATAATTTTAACTTATAATTTTAGCACTATAATTGTCCTTAAAAAGAATGTTAAGTGACAAAAACATACATTGTGTTTGCGTTTTCAGATAAAATATTGTTTTTAACTATATAAATATAATAAACAACGCGTGAAATTTTCAAAATCTAAGCTCAATATTTATAAATTCTAGTAATTAATAACAAAAAATGTATTTAAAAAATGCGTATACGCGCACGATACATATCTTGTTTTTGTATTATACTTGAGAAATGGTTTCAAATATAGCACGAAACGTTGAGGTTCCTGAAAGCTCGGAGATTTCTAGAGATAAAAGAAAACAAGTATAACCTACAGATCCGTATATGCTATTCCAGGCGACGAGCTATCTTAAAGTGCGGAAATTGAAAAATATATCGAAAGTTTGCCGATGTTTTTATGCAAATAATGCATTAGACTCCAAAGCTTGTAGCAACTGAAATAAGGTATGATTTAAAAGCATGTGATATACATATACAAAAAAAGATATGTGCACGTTTTTAATATCATTGAAATTGTCTCTCGTTATTAAAATTATTTGTATAAAACAAATAAAACTTTAATAAAAAATAAATAAATAAATAAACAGAACTCGCTTCCAGAAACAATTACATTTATTCGATTTTATCGTTTGTAACGGGTCTTTTATATAGATGTCATACTTGCAGTTCTAAGTAACATGCAAGCTAATTATATTTCCTTGCTTTTACATAGAGACGCGTTTGCAATTTCAAAATTGCGAGATGCAAACACGCGAGCGTTCGACCAACGTGCCACGTAGTTTCCGGCGAAAATCGATATAACCTTTTTCCTCTCTTTTTACAATCGCGTGTACTATCGTAGGAGGCACAATGAAACGATCACAGAGCCGTGTCTATGGACACTGGCGAAGCGTGAGCACGATCAAAAACTGAGCGTGCGTTTATGTAAAAAGCTTTAACGTCAGCTTGTTCACGGTAGCTCGTTACACGTTAATCTTTCCGCAGTAAATACGCCTGCTTTTTTCAGACCGTCCCCTTCCCTTCTTGCTGCAGATCCCCTCCAGCCACCACTCGCTTGCCTCTTTACATCCGCGATATTAGCTACGCAGGTCGGTCGCATGGAAAAAATGCTAATTTTCGTTGCAGACCTCACAACCGATCCCCCTCCCCCTCCCCCTCATCCCCCTGGCTCCCCTCACTATGGTCCTCCGCGCTGTTTTGCCCATCCGTGCCTCGTGTAGTGGCCATACGATATTACGCCGCCTCTTTATGACGGAATATCTAATACGCTTGTTCTCAACCTGAATACCGGAAGAGGACGAGAGAGAAAGAGAGGAAAAGTGAGAAAGAGGGGGCGACAGAAAGAATACGACAAAAAGGGTGAGACGACGATGGGAATAGTTTATAAACAACGCGAGGTGCCTTAATATCGAAAACAGGCTTTTCCGAAAAGCGATGACAAGGCATCCGTTACATGCGTGGCGCCAGATGCGCCCATCTTATTACGTATGAATGAAATTGCCCTCGCGCTTTTGTAATACGCCGGTAGCGTAAAGCGCAAGTCTCGGCGATTCAATTTTTAAAATTCCATTTCGTTTGCTATAGATGCATATAGTGCGTATAGGAATGAATGTGTTCGTGAGTGTGTTGCGAAAGCGCAAAAGGTTCGAGAAAAAAAAAAGTGTTGCGTCCCTCAATGGCTGAATATTTCTAAAGTCACACGTACTTCCAATTACACGTGCATTATTGCTTGCGCAATGTTCTATGTTTCGCCAATTATATATGTGTAGTATTTTGAAACACGACTCATGTCAATTAGCTATATTTAATTATAATATTATGATCATTGATTAAATAAAATTTTGAAGTTAATGAATTCAAAATACTAGATTTAATGTTTAACACGTTATTTGTTTATTCAATAAATTAATTAAATTATTAATAACATTTTACAAGAATCAATAACAATGTGTTAGTTTTCTTCTTAGTAACTTCAGAATGCAATGCTTTTATAATACTCGCAGATGCACAAAAGTTGTATTAAACGTTTACACAAGGAATTTTCTTCTCTCTCTCTCTCTCTCTCTCTCTCTCTCTCTCTCTCTCTAACTCTCTCTCTCTCTCTCTCATTACTTCCAACCGCAAATGCAACGAAGCGAAGCAAATTAACTTGGCGACCACGTTGACTATTCTAGACGTAGGCGAATTACTAACTAAAGTTGTTAACAAGAACGAAGGACAAAAATGTGAAGACAGGACTGGGCGTCAATTACGGATTACTAGTAAAAAATTACTCCCTAGTTTAACTCGGCTATTGTATAAATTAGAGACCGTAACTCGGCCTCGTACTTCTGCAACGCACTTGGCAAATGGGCCTCTTAAATCTGCGTCGTGCCTCAAGATTTACGCCTTGCGTGTACGTCGCACAAGCGAGCTAATCGCTCGTCGACAAACGTGCCAGCGCATTTTCCTGTGAAATAGTGCAACGCGATGATGCATTATCGAGCGCGGATGGCGTTTTCTCCGCTTCGACTACTTAATGGTAGAACGCCGTTTGAGCTCGATCATTCATGTGTGTTTCGTGTTAGCGTGGCGAAATGTACCTTTACATCAAGATACGTGAATTAATTATCACATCATACATTTACAAAGGAAGCTTCCAACATCGCTTAGAGATTCGACAGTTTGAACAATTTAAATAAAGATATGCGGAATAAATAAAATATGAGATATTCTATTTAATGCCTACTTCAATTAATATTTAAATTGGAAAAGTTTAAATTGTTTATTTCTATAATTTCTTATGTAGTACACTTTCTCAATTTCAATTTAAATCGTTGAAATAGATAAAAATATTTGTGATAAAAATTTAGAGAGTATTTATACACGTGGTTACAAGAAATTATAAGAATTTTTTTAACTTTCGTTGTATTCTTTTCTGGAAAATGTAGAAATGATAAATACATAAAGGCAAATTTTTTAAACTTTATAATTATTTTATAGTTCTAAACTATTGTATATATAAATTATATTTTTACTAACCATTTATATCAGTCATTTATAAAAGTTTATTCCAACTAATATTGAAAAATTGATTGTATTTTGTTATTGAAATCATTAGATTTGAATCAAAGAATTATAAGTAAAAATAGAAAATATCTTATAAAGATATGCAACCAATATATTTTTTATCTACTCATCATAATAAAAAATGCAAATAATTAAATTAGCAACAATCAAAAACTACTTCAATATGCAAAAGTGATTTTTAGGATAAACTCATCACTGACTGCATTACATATTATAATTAGTACTAATCGATATTAGTTATTGGCTTTGAATAATAAAGAAGAAGAAACCTCGTGTGGTTTATGATAAAAACGATTTTAGAGGTCACTTTCATTTTACACTCAATAATAAGTTTAAATTTCTTTTGCATAGTTTAATAATGGCAAAAAGATCATTAAAAACTCTAATAGTTTGATATTTTTCAATTTGTTTTAAATAATTAACTTAATTTTATATTTGACTATTTATGTATGTATTAAAAAATTAATTTCCTAACGCTTGAGTAGAATATGTACAATATATAAAAAACATTAAAATTACTTTTTTTTAAAGAGAAGGTCTAAACGAAATTGTGTATTTATATATATAAAATTATCAAATTTTGATTTGAATCGTACCTCTATTTCCACAATGCAGGTATTAATTTAATTTAGTTTATATAAATTGTTAAAAAAAAATCTTAATGAACAAGAGGGTAAAAGTTTGCAAATAAACACGTTCTGCGTGTGGCACGAACTACTCTTCGCGTACAGGCGTATAAATATCCCCCCGCCTCGAAGAAAGTTGTGGCGTGATCCGGTGTGATTTCTTTCGGCGGGAAGTTAACGTTCGCCGGAAATTACAAGCGACTTTATCCGATATATCACCACGGCACCGCGGCATGCTTCGGGTAAATAATAAAAATACATTATTCAACTCCCAACTTTATAACGAAGTGCTCCGAAGTTAGCGCGGCGTTTCGCTTTACTCCGACTCAGTCACTTTGCCTCTTTGTAAGCGACTTAACCAAGTTTTTGCAAACTATCCGTCGCCGCGTCGGCGTCACCCTCTTCACCCTCCCCCTTCCTCCGCAAAACGCCGCGAGTCGTTTCACGCGCATTGCCCGCGCAAAATATATTCTAGCTCTTGAGCTCATTTCCGTGATGCTTACCTAGCGTTGCGGGACAGCGAAGGGAACGAAGAAGCCTTGGTCCGAATCCAGTAGTTACGTGCCTCGCTGCGCAGTCCGATGCACTGGGTACACCACACACACGATTCGCGATCCCGAATTCGAACGCGAACGAAGAAATCGCGACGAGAAGAATTACGAATTCGATACGCGTACTCACTTTGATTGAAGGACGATAAGGCTTACACGCGGATGACAACATAAATAACCAAACAAACGATAACGGTCGGGCACTGTAACAGAAAAATAAACCATTGATTAAGTAAAAACACAGAAATGAAAGACAAGAAATAAAAGAAAAGATTACTTTCTTTCTGTAACACAGCTAATTAATTTTGAACAACTCCTCGTTACGTAAGTTTAAATAATTTTATTATTCTACTTAACTTTTCTTAAACCAACTTAGATTTAACTCTGCTAACAAAATATATTTTCTTAATAACATCGTATTTAAAATAAACTAAAATTATTGTATACCGACTTTAAATTCTAGCATAAACACACTGTCTCTCTCTCTCTCTCTCTCTCTCTCTCTCTCCTCACCCTGTTCTTCTTTACAATTCATGCATAAATAATTATTTCAATGCTCTTTATTATTTTAGAATTATAGACTATTAGTAAAAATATAAAAATGCTTTCAGTGAAACGCGATATAATGGTCCGATCTGATACAAAGCTTGATTTGATCTAGTATATAGTGTTTGACTCGATACCGTTGTCATACATTTCTATGATAAAAGGAACAATGGCATGTACCCCGCTCTGTTACCAAGCAACAGCGCTGTCGTCTCGGCCAATACGCTACCGCCGAGCAGAATGATAAGAGCAAATTTAATAAAATCATACCAGGCAGAGAGGGAGGGAGGAAAAAGGCCATACCAGAGCCTCTGTGTCTCTGATACTACTCGCAGCACTCGGAGAGGGACGTCTTCTTGAGATGAAACACGGCGGAAGAAAGAAAGGGCTTGTATACATCGAAGAGGGTCGTCCGCCCTCTGTCCTGTTGTAGGTGGCTAAATTTCGCGAGAATTCCACGAACGAAGATTGCAATAAGAGCCGGGGCAACTAGTGAATTTTTCATGCCGGCGAACGAGTAAGAAGCAGCTACCGCTTGCAGCCATGTATTTTTTATGTACATTCTATTTTTGCTTTCCTCTCCCCTCCCTTCATCCCCTCCGACTTCTATATCATTCTTCCTTCTACTACCTTTGCTCTCACCGTCCTTTCTCACCCTCTTTCCGGATCCTCTCCTCTTAGCTATGATCTTGGCTGTCCTCTACCGTCTTCCTCTCGCTCACGAAACTTGGGCATCGAAGGTAAAGGAAATTTAATTTAGAGCGCCCGAGGAAAAACGAAGGAGAACCAGCGAGAATCGTGGAGATGCAAAAATAAAGTTGTAAGGTCAAGCCAAGTTCTTTTATAACCGGTTGATTAAATTGCGAAAGAATAATTCAAGATAGAATGGCAGTGAATAGTCTTCAGCGCGAATGACGCAAGCGGCACGCGGCCGTTCGCAGATCGACGGAACTTTTCTAAACGAGCTTTCCTACTTCGTTTCGTGTCGGATAAACTCTTCGTAATCGAAACTTTAACATTCCTAAACATAATAAAATTTCGCGATAATAAATACAGAATAATAAGAGTATAATTAATACATTTTCAACAGAAAGGAATTGATTTTGTTCTCGATAAATGTTGCACGGATAATTGGAAATAACAAGATTCCATTAAATTCCGTTAAATTTATTTTGATGGAACTTTTTTTTAAACAGAACCAGGTTTTACAACAGTTTTATTTTTACATACATTTCTATATAAATCTAATAAAGGTAATCAATGCATTATTATTAAAGTAATAAATACAATTTGCTATGATAATCTACGCAACTATTGTCTCTAATAAATTAACAACTCTAAAATTATTGCATACAGTAAAAAAATTGTATGCCAACCATTTGTATTATTTCAGTTCCGTGCATCAGATTCTGAATAGGTAACATCGACGTATGGCATATTACGAAAATGGCACAAACAGGTGTTTAAAAAGGGTTAAAACGGAAAGTTAAAAAATACGTCGAAGAACGAGCGAACGGCAAAAGCGGAAAGGATAGAACTGAAGGAAGATAGGATTTGTGAATATTTCAGGCGTGCTAGGAAGGCGCAGGGAAACGGGTGGAGAGAGGATATTTTTCGAGGCGCCTTCGTAATTGGCGAGTTGAATCATTGATTAGTTGGCAGGCAGACGGTTTATGCCGGGCCTCTGCCATACCACCACTTCTACCAAACCCCCTATCTTCCCGACTGCCACCCTACCAGTCGGTGTAGAGGGTAAGACCTAATGTAGCCTAAGATATTACTCTGCCAGATTAAAACTCGCCAAGTGGCAGAAACGGCCGTTCTCGTAATAATGCAGAAATTTAATTAGTCGCCGACAACGTGTTTTCACACTTTCGCCATTCCGACGCGGACTTTTCCGGCCAAGCAAGCCCAATCGCGTAACAATTTCGTTAAATGATAATGAATCCTCTTGGCAAACATCGTCTTCATCCTTTATTGCATCGGCTTACAAGATCGCAACGCTTTTTTCGATAGAAAAGTTTCTTAAAAAAAGTTTACATAATATGAATCGCCTCAATAACAAAAATATAACTTACAAAACAGCTGGTTTCTTTAATTAGGAAATTTTGTAAATGTAATGACAGACTTCTAAGGGGATGTTATAAAATAGATTGTATTTTATTTTTCTGTAAAAATTATATAATGCTTACAACTTTTTTAATAGCAAACCAAAATGCTCTGGAAAAACAATAAACACATATTAACTAACAGATCTTTGTAGCAATCAATATATTAATTGACCTTTCTCAAGAAAGCTTACGAGGCAAAACGTCACGATGCTAACCTTGTAATCGCCCTGAGTACGATAACGAACCTGAGTACGATAACGAATTTGATAACGTTAAAATCCCGGAACTCGATAACCGCGTTATTCCAACGCGCGGTTCTTGCGGTCCCCAGCCGAGCCGCGAAAATATTATGTTACACCTCCGAGGAATCGGGGAAAAGTTTCGCGAGCGGCAGCGGCGGCGGCGGCGGCGGCGGCAGCGGTGGCGAACAAAATAAGATCCGGAAGAAAGTGGAGAGGCTGGTCGTGGCGTTCAAACGAGTTGCCAAGAAGTTTCATCGAAGAATGGAAACTCTCGTCGCCCATCGTCGAACGGGGCTCTACCACAACCCTCTTCTTCTCTCGACTTCATCCCATCGTACAACTAACCGCAACCCTTCGCCTAGTGCAACAATCCGCAACGCCCCTTCGTGGCCCCCCAATCGGACCGAAGTGCCACGAAATAAAACTTGTTTTCGACAGGCTGGGAATTTCATTTGCCTCCACTGTGCGTGTTCCCGCAAACGCACCAAGGACACGTCCGAGTCGCGATTCAATCAAATCGATCGGCCGTGTCTGATAGTGAATGCGCGTAGAACGTGTTGGAGAACATCGCAAAAATGGCTGTTCTTTTGGGGAATTATTTTATAGGATTACGTAACGGCTACGATAAGAGGGTGACCCATCGGAGGGTCTTACAAAAAGACGACACTATTACGTATTGAATTGTGAACAAGTCAATATATAATATCTATGGCATCGTCGATAGAAACGTATTTTATCTTAAAATGATCGAATTTTAAAATACCTTCCGGATAACTTCCGCATTACTTTCTATTTTTCATCCGTTTTGTTATATTTTATTTAGCTTTAAATTACTCATCACGTATTTGATAAATGTCATAAAATGAGAACAAGAAATGGTAATTTCATATGTTAATATTTTATAAAATCTTAAACATGTAATAAAATATGTGAATCAGACAAATTATTAAATTAATGAAATTAAAATTAATTCGTTGCCCTATATTCGAAATATCTAGATCTATCTAATAATTTATCTGCACTAGTATTTGCTCTTCCCCAATATTTCTATATTTCAAAATTTTACTTTATAAAAAATATAAATTAAATTTAATATTATCAGTTACTGTTGTCTAATTCTTATAGTTATTTTAATTTTTTAAATGAATTGTGAGTTATAAATTTAGTATATATATATATATCTGAATTAATTTTTTATTATCTCTTAACACTCTTCAAGTAATAAAAATTATTTTAATATAATTATTTCGATTCAATTTAAAAAAAAATTTATATAAATTACATTTTTAAAAAATATCATTTTTCGCGTATATTATTTTTTATTTATACCTAATTGTCTGCAATGATTTAATCAATAGTATCAATTCAAATACGTCATTAAATTCTACTTAAATTAGTTTTAATTCTAGCATGGATTTAGCATTATTAGACTCGTCAAATCGTAGTTATTTTATAATCATTGTCAATATAATTACATTAAAACGTCTAGACTCTTATCAGAATTTAACTTACACTTTACATATTGGCAGCATTTATTTGCTTTTACATTAGTACTTACGCAACAGAGGAAAACAAAAGCCAGAATGATATAATCGTATGCCCAGTACAGCTAAATATCTCAGTCGTTATGCGTCAAATTAACTGTCTACGTCAAATTCTGTATGATAGTATGATACTAATGGCACAGTAACACCAAATGAATTATTCAGAGATCCTACTAATATTGCCATATCGAACTAGTAAGCCGGCTAACCGGTAGTCTCTGGAGACTTTGAGATTTTGTATTAGCTCGCTCTGTAATACTGTTCGCCAATTATACGCAAATATTTAATGACAAGTTTACTAGGAAGAAGCTAATTCACGTCGATCAAACGCAACATCAATAGCGCCAACCAATCATTAATCGTTCACAGAGGTAAATTTTGCATTAGTAGTTGACTATTTATAGCCAAGCCTACGCCGTCAAACCTTTTTTATAATCAAGAATAAGAAATTTTTGAAAAGAACGTTTAATCTCGCCAAAATATTTTTAATAAATTATAAAAATGTTAAAAATTGAAAATAATCTAGTAAATACAGATATCTCACATTTAACAAACTGTGAGAGCATTCTATAAGTGAAAATAAGGAAAAAATGTTAATGAAGTTTGACTAGAAATACCTTATTGCAAAATTATAAAGAAATATTGAAATAGGACATTTTGGTAGAATATTTGCATTTTTATAGCAATTATTGTTTCAAGATAATTAAATTCTCTCAGCTATTCTTTTCAAGCGTAGCCATCTCATAGCTAAACGAATATCATATTTACGCATAGGTCGAAATGAACCGTTTAAAGATAGTAAATATGATAAAATAGTGAATATACATACGAGATAAACACGTTCAACTTCTCGGTACACGAAATGTATACTTTCATATGTTGCGCAATGGAAAATCTGTTATTTCTTATTTCATGTTTCATTTTAACGTTTGTACTTTGTAATAAAGCATTTCTATCCAAACTTTACAATTTTTCTTTATTTCTATTTGTATATAGAATATGATTCTGCAATTTGTCTGAATTCTGAAACATCTTGTACAAATGAATAAAAATAGAAGACAAGCGAAGATGGAGATAATGTGGAGACTATGGAGAGTATATTAAAAAGTAATTAATTCCAAATTTATTTTCATTATTAAAAGTTATATAGGTGGAACACTCACTTTGCAAAGTGCCTGTGTGCAAGTCCCTATAGACTAATTAAACTAACCCGACTTTTACGATGATAGCGGTGAACCAGAACGATGGACGAAGGTACGAGGTTGATTGATGAAAATAAAAATCAATTGGCTTAAGAACCTCTCGACTCGGAGAGAGAAATTAAGCGGATTTCGAACGCAATTAGTCTGGAACTAATTTAGAGTATCTAGACCATCCCACTGAACAGTCAATAATATTCTATGTTTCTAATGATTCGAAGTATTAAAAATTCAGTTATTTTATTATAATGTTATTTGGTAGTATTAATTTTACTAATCACGTCTTGCTAGCAATGTCAGACTATTCTTTAAAAATAATTCGAAATAATACTTAGGAGCCAATCAACATCAAATTTTGTCTCTTATTATATTTCATTTTCCAAAGAAATAATATTTAAATTTATTATATATTAAAGATTTTTATTTAAAAATATAATTAAATAAAATTATAAAATATAAACTTCTTATTTAATCTTCTGATTTGAAGCTTATTTTTTATTACAGTTAAGTTTTTATTACATTGATTTTTTTATGTTTTTCTTTGTATCTTATTTCAAAATGCAATTTTTAGGTAAATCGGAATATTAACAATATTAACAATTTATTGTCCTTATAAAATGTTGTTTGTGAACATTTTTATATGCACATTTGCAGCATGTTTATAATTAAAGCTTTTATAAAACGTTATTTAAATTCATACGAGAGACTATAAGATTAATAAAAAGAATAATTGATACATATGTTCAAATATAAAATGTTGATTATACATATAATGGGTATAAATCTATAAAGAGCTCAAATAAACAGATAAAATAAATATGTTAATATGTTATTAGCTAAATGCAGAAGATTCATGAAAAAAATTTGTTTGCACATATTCTGACTGCTTGATTGAAATAATTAGAGATTGCAAAGGCCTCATTAACGCTTCATACTAGAATATTGCATTCGCGAAAGAGGAATTAGCTTGATTGCCGCGAAATTCATCGAGGCATACCATTCAGTGAGAGCGGAAGATTCACCAAATTGGAATCGTGCATCAAAGCGTTAAAAGCTTAAGACGCGCGACGCATTGTTGACTGCAGCCGCGAAGCTTGACTTAAATGATCAGCTAATTAGACGCTAGAAATAACGCAAATGCTAGGATTATTGAGCTGCCAACATTTCAGTGCAGAGCGAATATTATCGTCATAGCTAAAATATGAGTATAAAATATTTATCTTAATAATAAATTATTAATAATATATATATAAAATAATTAATATTTAAAACATCTTTTATATTATAATATAATTAAGATAATATATATTCTGCTGCTGATATTGCGCGCAAAATCTATCTCTTAACTAATTATAATTTATTATTAAAAATTAAAAAGTTTGTTAAAATTAAATGCTAAATAATGTTAAAGATAATACATATTTATTAATGTAATAAATATGTATTATCATAATTTATTAACAATATAAAGAAAATATTTAAAATGTTACACATATATTTAGTGCTGTAAAATATATTACAACTTGCGCTTAAAGCGACTAAGATCGGTTGAAATCTGTTAATATCTTTAATAGGAATTTATGTTTCTTTTTATTTGTTCAATGTCATTTGTTTTATATTTTAACGGTCTTTCCCGGCTATTATTCGTAAGAGATTCGCAAAGCTAAAACCGGGGAGATAAATGCACGTATTCGTCCGCTGCATGGTTGGATAACAACGGCGAGAACGCAACGGTAATTAGTGGTGCACAATTCAGCGCACGGACGCTCCACACAAAACGACCCGTAATTTTATTCAGGTTGAAGTGATTAACGCTCGGTGACGCGTGGAATCGGCATCATTTTGCGCCAACTGTGCATAATGTCGAAATCGATAAACGCGCATTTAATCTATTGAAATAGTAACTTTGTAATATGTATTTCGGTCTTTGAACTATTAATAATAGCGCTTATATGTATAATAGCAAAATCCATTAATTACTGCATTAGAAATGGATTAAGTTGTCATTATGTTACTATATTTTTTATTTCTCTCTCGTTTCATTAAATATACTTTTTTAACTTGTGTAAAAGCGCAATAATGAAACAGAGAGAGAGAGAGAGAGAGAGAGAGAGAGAGAGAGAGAGAGAGAGAGAGAGAGATAGTTGCCTTTAATATTTATTTTATAATATTTACTTATAGAAATGAAAAAGTAAACTTATACAATTCAATTTTAGAATTATAATATAGAAAGAGATTTAATATTAAAGTTATATATAAAGTTAAATATGTCGAGAAAATATATATATCATTTTAAAGTTAATAGATTGAATCGGTAATGTGTGACGTTTTCCAGAAATAATTAAAATACGTCAGTAAAGTGAAAATGATATTTTCTCACGGAAGCGAAACCCTTAAACGCGTGTTGCTACAAATATCGGATTGTCGAAAACCGAGCGAGAAAAATGCGATGTTTTTTCGATTTACGTATGACTCGCGCTTTCCAAGACAATGACGAATGACCGCGAAAAATTTAGCCGAAGATTTCAATTGGAATCACGGTTCTTGTTGGACGTACCTTGTCACAAACAACCACAGCCTTTTCTGCTTTTCAATGCAGAAACGATGATGCGAAGTACACGCTCCTCCCCACAGACCGATGTAGTAGATATACGTAACTCGAGAGGAATTTTGAAATTGTGCCGAGACCGTCGATCAAAAAAAAAATATATAAAGACTAAAACATACAAAAAAACATAAAATAAAATATCACTTGAATTGATTTTGTCACATGGCTTGACCTATTAATGTCGAACGATATTTACCACTCGTGTCCCATGGTAACGGATGTCGGATAGTCTATCGACCACAAACCGTCACGAAATTGGCGTTACTCGATTGAACGAAAGTCGAAATTGTCTCATAATTATATTTGATTATTAAACACAATGTATGACGTAATTTGTATTTAACCCAGATATTTACTTTCAGATATTAAAACCGTCTGAATGTGATTGTATATTTTTTGAAATGTAAATATTCCTTTTCTAATTTAAGTATAGATCTAGACAGTCACATTTAGAAATACATGATAAAATCATGAATTTTTATTTATATAAAATTTATTGCAATTAAAATAGTATCTTTAATTTAGCACGTTTATATATAATATCGTTTTGAAAGAGTAAAACTTTAAGAAAAACTTTAAGAGAGAAAGAGAGAGAGAGAGAGGGGGGGGGAGGAGAGGGAATTTAAAAAAGCAAAATTACTTGAGAATCGATTTCAGAAAGCAAAAAATCCGAAGTTTTAACTACTAACTTTTCCACAACTCTCAATTTTCTTAATTCCTAATCATTTTAACTTACAACTCTCGAAACTTTCCGTTTTCACAATTCACAATTTTTCCAGTTTAAATTATCATAATTCACAATTATCCTAACTTTTGAATTGTTTTCACGTACTTTACTCGTCCGTCATTTTTGAAAACTAAATTGATGAAAACTAAATTTTTATATTAAATTTGCATAAAATATGTTTGTATAAGTAAAGCTTTCTTGCATAACTAAATCTAAACTGAGTTTACTTGGTACGTGTCTTATTATTAGTAAACATCAAACAGAAAATGATAGCAAAATATAACTTTCACGCAATTAAAATTATATCGTAAAATCACTCAAAATAACGAATTTGTGCATAAAATATAAGAATATCGCCAAATAAGGAAAGATTTGAAAATATTTTCAAATGTCAATTTGTAAAACGACTACGAATGTTAATAAAAATAAACAGAATGTAATAATCGCATTATCTCTCTGACGATCGTGTTATTCAACTTAAAATAAGAATACGTAATAAGAATACGTAATAAATCCTTAACGCGCATTTATGAGATTTACTTCGTTAGGACATTCTGTCAGCATAAAAGTCTCTTATTATGATAAAGTAAGTATATACAATATATGCATAATGTAATGTAACATCGATGGCAATGAGATTGGAAGCGAGCTCGGAGAAGCGAAATGCTGTAAAATCGATTTAATTATTGCTACGCGCCGAAACCCTTCGAGCAAGTTACTGCGCTTTTCCACTGAATCTCATTTCCTATGTTGAACGAATTGTCTGGAAAAGAACGATTCGACGTATTGATCGCGCAAATTATAGCGTCATTTATTGCATGCCTCGTTTGCAATTGAGTCTAGTATCAATAATCCATGAATTTTAGGGAAAACATGAATGCGCACAAGCAAAGTTGCTGGAGAGAGAGAGAAAGAGAGAAAGAGAGAGAGAGAAATTATATTTAAATATAATATAATAAGAATTGTTTAATATAATAAATGTAATAAGAATTGTATACATATTGTATACATTATATTTAAATATAATTCTTTTCATATTTAATATCAATCTCATGTAATTTATTTTTGAATAATCCTTTTTATCTGTTATCAATTTAAAAATACAGAAACTTACCTACGTATTATTAGAAAAGTTTTCATTATTATGTTTTGCAATAATGCTAAAAAAGATAGTATTTTGTAAACAGTAGAAGATAGTATTTTAGATAGATTTTTAATATTTTCAGTAATAATACATTTAAAAAAATGAAAGTTTATAGCAATTACACATATTAATTTATGGCCATTAAAGATAAAATCAGTTGTTCCCTATTATATTAATCTAATTTATTCAAATTGATCTGAAACATACTAAAAAGGGCATTTAATGAATTTTTATACATTCTGTTAAAATGAGTGAAGAGACTATTAATGCTTAAGGTCAAGAACAATAAATTTTAATTAAAAAAAAGAGAAAATAATAAAGAGCATTATAAGAAAATCATACTTATAAGAGATATGTTTCAATATATGCAAATAAAACGAAAAACATCCCAAAATACTGTCATAAATATCAAAACAGACTTTCGTTTCTCCATACTCACTCTGACATTTTCCCCGTGGCGTATTTTACGCGGATTCGATTCGCTCGTAAAAATCGTGGCTTACACGTACAACAGAGCATGTAACGATCGCCTATAACAATGATATGCGCCGGCGTAACACGCGCACAATACGTGACAAGCAAGTGAACCGCAGCCAGAGCGCAATTCGATCCAATTAAGACCACCGTGTACGCCGTCTATTCGATGTTTCTTTCCTCCCCTTGCTATGCAAATCCATCAATAACCCCGGAGCTATGGTCAGATTAGGTTGGAACGGTCAGTCTGCGAAATCGCTGGCAGATGGGGCCCTTTAACTTTCGAAAACGCGCTATATCAGAGCCAATTTCCTCTATCTCTCTTTCTCTCTCCCTCTCTCTTCTTCCTGTATATACACTCCCCCCCCCTCTCTCTCTCTCTCTATCTTCCTCGCACCTTCCTACTCTCCGGCGAGTTACCAGAATCTCGCCCGCAGCAAGCGTTTTACCAAGCATAAGCGTTTGCATAACCCAAGATTGACTTTAAGTTCGCTAACCACCCGCACCATCGCATAAGCGAACTTCGAAGCGCGACGACGTGCGCCTTGCGAGGAGAGCGCACATTAAGCCGCAACTAAGCGCAAACCCTTCCGTCCGTGGGGACGGCGGGGAGGGGGAGGGGGAGGGAGGGGGA
>NW_017305180.1:3149001-3149732 GCF_001594115.1 Trachymyrmex septentrionalis
GAAAGTGTTGAAGGGAAAGGGGCCGAGCGATGCTGCGTCGCTACGACGGAGACAACCCCTCGGGCTGTGTCCGCTGTGTCCGAATGTCCGCGCGCGTTACCGCACCAAACTATCTTCTGGGAATTATTAACAAATATGCGAACGCAAACGCCAACGCCGTGCCATGCGAACAGTAGCGACGAGCCGAATGCGAAATGAGTCCGGAGAGCGGTCCTCCCCTCAAGGAGGTTGCCCTGCGGTCCTCTTTAAAGACATTTACATTCGCAAGTCGTTCACGCGTAATATACTAACCGTAGGCGACAATATCGCACCGAATGTTAAGAATATTCTAGCATTTTCAGAGATAACTCACCGTTCAAATCCGCAAGTAACGGCAGCCGATGCGGCGCGCCGCGCGCGTTTCACTTGTCTGACAGGTAGCGCGATAGTCGATTTTAAAAAAGCTGCTGCCAACAAAATAGAGTCAAACGTGCACTACATTTTCCCGCGTTTAACTAAACTAAATTTAACTTTTTATCCGAAGAGTAATTTAGCTGAAAAAGCGTCCACCATATGCGAGACGCAATTGCATGTTGAAAATTGACCGAGAAATGATTAATGTTAATAAATAGAGCTCGGTAAAATAACTGTGATACGACTTGATTAAAATAAATGTATAAAATAAGTCCTAGAAAGTTATTTAAGATATAAATTTATAGGAATCGGTAAAAATATATACATAACTGATATAA
>NW_017305180.1:3149841-3153146 GCF_001594115.1 Trachymyrmex septentrionalis
CGTCAAAGTAAATTTTAGTGCCTAATAATGTTTTTCTGAATCTTACTATTTCCAGTTCAACATTGTAAATAATTTATTGTATGAAATATCACTACAACCTGAATTCGAACCGCTCTACATTCCATAACGAGTGTCCAATTCGATTACTGAGGCACGTGATAATATTTTTCGTAATAACTAATTAAATATTAAGAGAAACGTCTTTTTTAAACGGCAAATAAATAATAATAAATGAAAGCACGTAAATCGAAAAATTATCTCAAAAATAAACTCCTAAAATATTAAACGATACTTAAGAAATATTTTGTCAAGCAATATGTATTTTGCAAGTCTTGTATAAGAGTATCTGATATTTCTGTTTTAAAGAAAAGAATATATTATTACCTGGAGAATTGAGCGAGACTGAGAATTTACGCGCTCGCTCGAATAAATTTGATGTGCTTATTACATGTAATAAATTTGGAGATTTATTACGTGTGGGAATAAAAAGTTTCGAGCAACGCAGCGAATTCGAAGGGTCCGGAGCATTGTGGGCGCGAGGACATTCGCGCAAGATTACCCAAGGATCTATATTCCGGGGTTGGCACGGCAAAATTTAAAAACTTACCAACTTCATTTCGCCGGCAAACTTTACCAACGAATATTCCCTCCGAAAGCGGCTTTACGCGCCCACCGCTACCCTTTCGCGGCCTTTTACTTTACTTCGACCTCTATCTACGCGCTCTCGACTTGAATCCACATGTGGATATAGACGTATGTAGCGCGCCAGATCTAATCTGGAAAGTTACGCCGTAAATGCGCCACGTGACTACCCGGAATGTTGAACTAACGGATTTTGCCCAAATGCACCCGACGTACGCGCATGTGTTGCAAGCTAATAGAGCTTGCGCTGTGTATAACCTAAGAATTACAGTCACGCTCAAGAAATTGTGTAAAGTCGTGTTTCACGAAATACTACGAATGACAAACAGATCTATCTTGCAAATGCCAAATACAGATACATCTCTAATTCCGTAATATTTTAATCATTCCTGACGATTATCTCTAATTTTGCTGCCTCATTAATCCTCTTAGCTTGTATTAATATTAATTTATTTCAATCATATTATTATGTGCATACATTTAATAGAGAGTTAGGTATAATACTAAAAAGCAACACAATATTGATTTATAACAAATTTTCAATTATAATATAATTAATAAATACATTACAAGTTTCTAATTATACGAACAATTAAAATTTGCAATGAAAAAGAGAGAGAGAACTTATTTTAATATAGCATTCATATATCCAACTAATTGTGCAATTTTTTAAAAATAAAACATAAAAAAGTAATTATCACGTTACCGTACTCTAATTGAAAAAGCTAATATATACATTGTAAATGCATTACTTATATTGATTTATTCATATTGATACTTACAAGCTGGTATTTGTAGTATTATTCCAAAAATGTAATGACAAAAAAAAATTAGATCATTTTCTGCAACAAGTATTCAAAACATTTTACAATATATTAAATGACAGCAAAATAAAACACGCAAAATGCGTCTATATAAAAAAAAAATTATCTGTTTCGAAACCATTTAAAACTCGAATAACGTATTTAAAACTGAAATATTAATTGCATTTTAAAACAGAACAATTAAATGTCTAAATGTATTATCAGAATATATGTAAGCAAATTGCAATTGTAAGCTAATCTGTATTCTTTTGCAATAGATTGTATTGTCTTTATTAGTTATGCGTAATGATTAAACTGTGCGCCATAGATGCGTTCTATCGTCAACATGTTCATTGGGTTATCGAATTGGTGGCGTTTGAGGATGGTTACGTTATAGCGGCATGCGTGGCCCTTGGCGATATTACACGGAATTTCTGGTTACACCCGGGACTATCGGTTGACTCAAAGCGTTGCTCAATGAATACAACATATCTGGAATAGATGCTGTTAATTGAAGAGGTATTAATGTTAACCACTGAACTATGTGTCACGCTAGGATACTCATGGCAGCATA
Organism: Trachymyrmex septentrionalis; assembly: GCF_001594115.1. Classification (NCBI taxonomy): domain Eukaryota; kingdom Metazoa; phylum Arthropoda; class Insecta; order Hymenoptera; family Formicidae; genus Trachymyrmex; species Trachymyrmex septentrionalis. The sequence goes on from NW_017305180.1 coordinate 3,151,861, forward strand.
GGTTCACAAATAGAAACATTAAGCGTAATTAACTGAAAGATATTATACTAACAATAAGATGAACTACTGAGAAACATTACACTTCATTTGACTTTGATTCGTTTACATTACTCTCTCTCTCTCTCTATATATATATATAATTATAGTGCATAATTAATTAATTGTTATAATATCTTCTTTAAGTAATTTTTATGATATATGATATACAATAAAGTTATACATATTTAAACCAAGTTTTGTACTGCTTAATTTATTCAAAAATATTAACAAGAGACAATTTGAGATAATTCCTGTAGAAGGAGTTGGTATGGGTGGTGTAACGGTCAATAGTAGAAAGTATATGTGATGAAAGAACTGATGTTGTTTGTATTGAATCAGGATTTTGATGAAGGTCAACAACAATGTAATTTACAGCAGTGTGATCCAGAGATGACACGTGAGACTGGATAAGACAGGTTGGAAACGACGAAAGAAATACCAAAGAGAGCACGGGCGACCGAAAAGGTGAGTCATTAAATATTTCATAACTTGAGTAAGAGTATCATCTTGAGCTGCCAAAGAGAAGGAAAAGTCAGTCGGTTGCGAGTGCTGCGGAAGACGGCGGTGTCGGTGGCCGGTAAGTGAGAGGATGAAATAACGGTTAAATAAGTAAACGACAGCATACGTTATAAGGCACACTGTCCGGAAAATGGAAACTCGATAGGGCAGCCACCGCTACTTCTCCATGGCGCTCCCTTATCATGGAATTGACGGCCGTGCTCCATCATTGATACGAAACTCACGAGAAACACGTCAGAAATGTCCGCCGAATAAGACAAGGGTGGCATGTCATTCTCGATATACCGACATACACGCTTCGATACGAGACGAACAAGACCATCGGAAGTTTTGCGTTTGCTACGATAGAAGGCTCAGAGTGAAAAATATCTGTCGGATAACTTATACCAGCGAATTGCGAAAGCGAATATTTTGCTAGAAGTACATGTAGCTTTTTTTAAAGAATTACTTTTTTATTTGCAACCAACAACAATGAATTAACAAAATAATGACGTAATTATGGATTTTGACATTAATTTATCCTTTTTTCTTATCATCCATACTTTTTGCGATAAAAGTATTGTATCATAAATAAAAGATTTGGGAAAATATTACAAATATAGCAAAGAGAGGAATAATAAAAATTATTCATAAATAATATAATATTTTGATGACATATCATACATGGTGTGAATCATCTAAATGTTTTACATAGAAAAACATAATTAATTTTTCTACTAATTAAAGAT
>NW_017305180.1:3153246-3173294 GCF_001594115.1 Trachymyrmex septentrionalis
GAAGTGTGGGAAAATTTAATAATATAAAGATAATTATATAGACAGTTCCGAATTACAAAGATGAACGTAATGACTTATCTATATCTTATTTCTCACGGAAAATACAGAATTTTAACAAAAAAAAAAAGATAAAAACAGACACGCGGTACAATGTGATAAATGGAATTTATTCGTGCTCCCGCAAGGCACGGAAGTCGTCGCTTCCGCAATGCAGTTGTACGCGGCGTGTTTAACGGCTAGACACGCATAAAGAGCGCCACTTTGTTCTCGTTCTATTTTTGCACGATCTTCGCATGCGACACGACGAGAACGGCCTTCGGGCCGCTGACCGCAGGCATTGCCGCCGGCAATTTGGTCTGAAGCGGGTCTCGTGCATTTCACAGTATAACACCTGGCCTTTCTCCTTTCGCCCTTATTTCTACTTAACCGCTTCGTTTGCTACGAAACAGTTGGAATTAATGCACTATCGTCAAAAATCACGTACTTTAGTTTCTGAAAATTTGACTATCCGTAGTGCCAACTCACATATTTTAACTAATTTTTAATGTCTTGTCACTTATACACGTTTGTATGTTTTGTATATCATCGCCTCGCAATTTTGTAATAATCTCTAAAGTAAGAGCTTTCTTTTCAGAATTAAAGAAATTTAGTTATAATATATCAAAATATAGAAATAATCGATATCCTGTAATCGCAATCGCTCTGCAGAATAACTTCGCTATCGATCTTTTGTGGTCTTATTGTTGGTTGGTGTGATAAAGAAAAAAATATAAGGCATTCTATATCTGTGCGGAGGACATAACTCGATCTGACAGGCGAGCTCCATTATCCTCCTTTCTGTAGAAGAAACAATACGTCTTCTTCTTGTGTTCGGCTTTTTCCTGCTATCCGTTGCTTACATCTTTTCCCCTTCGCACATCTTTTATCTATCGCACTGTCTATATTGACTGTTAAATCTACTTTATCCCTTATTATTTATCTTGATAATATTTTCCAAAGAATATCTAAAAATAACTGTTATGATTATATTTGATTGCTATATATGTACGTATCTATTCGGGAAAAGTGCAGGAGAAATTGAAAATATTTAAGGGAAAAGTGAAATAAAGTCGGCGATTATTTATCAATTTTATATAAGAGAAGCCTCTATTTAAAAGATACTCCAGTTTTTGTATTGTTTTTAAACTACAAAAATTAACATTCATATATTACCAAAATAATTATAATCGTAAACAAGAAATAAAACCTTCGTTGTTCAGAGTTGCATACGCAGGGCAATACTGAATTGAGTTTCGTTTAAAACTACAGTTTGTAATAAAAATAGATAACTATTATCAAAATTAAAGCAAACATTTTTTAAAATAAAGTTTTCTATAATTAATAAATAATCGTCGGATTTTTTTTTATTTAACTTTTCCTTTAGAGATTTGCAAAAATTCTCCTATTCTTCTCTTATCAAAATCCTAGAAAACATATACAATGTTTATTTTAAACGGTATGTGTAATTTGATTACGTTCAAGTGCACTACTAGCGTACATCGAATTGTTACTAGATGCAAGAAATGAAAGGTTATCACTATCCTAATATACTGCAATAGTATTGCTTGTGCACGTTAACCTCGTGATCACAATTTCCCCATTCTCTTCTATACATTCTATACAGATTAAACTCCACAAACACAATTAGACGGACACTCTAATTATACTATACGATTGCCGAGTATTGTGGCTAAATAATTGGCTGACATTAAGGAATTATTCAGTACATGACAAAAGTCGGTTAACAGTTTTCGTTAATTCATTTCGGGGAACCATTGTCATTAATTGGCCAGTAATCCAAACCAGATGGGAAATTCTAGCAATATAACACGATCTACCGCAAGTCTTGATTTGCACGGAGTATCTCATTACTGCTTTAACTATGTATAGCTAACTCTTGTATTACTTCAAACAATAGTTAAAATTATTATGATAATTTAACTATTCTTTGATGCGTGAAAAAAGTACTATAACAAATTATTACTATAATATTACGATTTTCTCTTTGTATTGTCGACTGTTCCGCGATTAGATTATCCAAGTAATTTGAATATAATCTTAAAAAGGAAAAGATAAAAAATAAGTTGAAAAATATGTAACGTAGATATTTGAAAAAGGCTATATAAATATAAACTTATAAAAACAGACAGAACTGATCTGAGACCGTACACGTGTACCAATATGTACATAAAAATCCAGAAAATGTGAAAATCCAGGAAGTTTCTCGATGTTTCAATCAGCATGGATAAATCTACAAAATTTCGTTAAAAACGGTACGACGAAAAATTATAACAGCCCGGAGGTTATTGCGGAAATAAAACGGATGGAACGTGGAAATTGCGCTCGTGGCTTGCACCACGGGGAGTACACGGCCGCACATATCGGAAACAAGTGATTTTTCGAGAATTCCGTCGGGTTATTCGAAAAATTTGAAATTACTGCATACTTATTACAACGCTCACCGCTGATCACCGGTGGGGGAGAGAAGAGAGGGAGGGGATAAACGAGCATGTATCGCGAGCAATCTCGGATATATTATACTTATTGCCTCGATAATATTAGATCCTTTGCCACATGTTTTCTTATAAAATGAGATCGGGGCATGTACTTCAAAGGGAATGCTTCGTGACGTGGTTATACCGGGACATCATACTCAGAAGATATACATAGTGACGTATAGTAAGAAAACGTGTATGCACACGTATAGCCTCGTTGATAAAGTTCGTAAGGTGCGTTTACCGATAGCATTACCAGTTTAGACATCGTCGTAATTGCATCTTAAGACACGTAACAAAGTCTTTTGCGTGATTCCTATAGACTGGATTTCGCATGATCAGTCAATGCCGTGATAGGAGTATCGCGCGCTCAAGTTTATCAAATCTTATTTTGAGAAGAACGTCTGAAGCAGATGAGAGATGGTAGCGTTACAAAAGTCATGACATCGAAAAGGATCTCGCGAAATAAAGAATCGCACGGTAAAACTTCTGAGCACTTAGTTTTGATCTGGGAATTTGCAAGATTTAAACAATTTACATAAGACATTAATAAAATACTATTATGATATAACGCAATTTATAAATATACTATTTTTTGAAAGTTATTCGTGTTAATTTATTAAGATTATAATCGAAATTAAATTACACGAAGTAAAGTGTTTGCCAAAATTTATGTAATTTTTGGTATTTTTTAATAGTTTTTTAATAGTAATAGTGTTACATAAGGTATTAATGACATACTGCACATGCGCATAGATATCCTATACTAGAAAATTTAGAACAATAGCATGCCGCGTGGCATCAAAGTGACCTGGTTTGTAAAGTTAACCATAGCGCCAGTTTAACTCTGTTGTTCTTGTGAAAATCAATTTAGAGCAACCGAATGCGATCTCGATCCGCCATAAATTCGCGCCTGCCGATTGAAATCGCGCGCACGTTTCGCGATGCATTCTAATGCATTTTCTACGTTGCAAGGACGTGACAGTTGTTACAGTTCGATTGATTTGTCATCGTGCATGAACTTCCGCATATATCATATATTATATATACATATATATATATATGTGGGTGCGCGCGCGCGCGTGTGTGTGTGTGTGTGTAGACACTAATACAAGGGCACACGAAAGCTTCGTCCCCGGCAATCTCGCTCGATCGAATAAATTTTGCACGATAATCCTTCATTGCATTCGTGTAGTTTCTCTCTCTCTCTCTCTTTCTCTCTCTCTCTCTCTCTCTCGACGGTATCCTTCTTCGCAGACACGTTGGAAAAGCTTGGCAGAACGTACAGTGAATAGTGCAAATTGAGACACGTTTTGCTCTCGTTCGGTGATAGTAACAGATTGACGAGACTTTTTCATTACGTGAAGATATGTCGTTCGTGAGATATTAAGAATATTTGTACGAGAAAATAAATTTATCAATAGTTTTATCGTTTTTGTTCTTTTTTATAGGCGTTATAGCAGCATCATCGCGCTCTTTTAAAATAAAATTACAAATAATACGCTTTTGACGCGGTCTATCATTTAATCCGCTTTCACGCTCTCCTTTACAATACCGCAATTAATTTAGAACAAATAAATTTCATAATATAAAAAAGGTAAGCTTCGAAGATTGACACATGCCAGCGAATTCGCTGCCCCCTCAAATAAATTTCACACGATAATCTTTCAATGCCCGCGTGAGCGACGGCCTGCCAGGCTGCATTTTCTTTCTTCGCACGTTCGCACGAGTTGCATCGAGAAAGTTTAGTCGCGCGTGCGTGCGGTGGATTGAATGCACCAAATTGGCGTGCTATTTGATTGGCACAAATCACCGACGAACTTCGCGCTCGTATCGGAATCGACGAAGGAAGCCTGAGAGAAAATCACTTTTATTCGTGCCGCGCGCGCGTATAATCTAATTCGTTCCGTATAATCTATTCTCATTCAATCCGATAAGAATAGTAATTTGCATATGCCGTTGGTACGATAAGAATAGATTCTGAAAATACGAAGCAACTTCTCTAAATATGTATTATTTTACTGTTAAACTCTTTTAAAATGCCTAATTAATATGCAAAATTAAAAAGTAGCAATTACAAGATTAAATTACTTCATAGTATTATATTTATTATTATATAAATATTTAAATATTAAACAATATCTAAATATTGATTTTCTTACACAAAGAGTAATAAAGATCTTATTTTTTCAAAATATTTTAGGTGTTTTGGTCATCAAATTTGTCTTTGAAACAGACACTCGAAATCTAAGAACAATAGCAACTATAAAATAAAGAACATGTTTATTTGACAATAATATAATTATATGTATTTCATTTTATCTCTAAGCAATGAAAAGTATCTTGTCAGTCTTATATCCCTGAATTCTACATTTAAAAAATCAATTCATACGAAATTATTTCCGTTATTTATTATATTAATTTCCTTCAGTTACATTCTAATTCTTTAGAATTATCAAAAATTAGAATTTGTGTAAGTTAATTAAGAATATAAGACATTTATTGTATATATACTTTAGTTATTGCTTTTGTATTATATTTAGAGCATTCTCAACATTGTGTATGAAAATTGAGATAAATATTAAATAATTACACATTTTAACTTATTAGATAAATATGCATGTAGTTTCTTAAAACTATTATATCATAGAACTATCTCTTTGTGTTTGTTCTAAGAATAATTTTATTGTAGTAAAAATATAATATTTATATTTGGGAGTAAATGTATTTTATTAAATGTAATCGTAGATATTTCTTTGAGGAAATGACAGATATATATGTATATAATCATGATACATGTAAAACTGGTTTGGTAGCCTATCGATTTTATGTTACTTTTTATATTGATAGCAATGGATTGGCATTCTTGTTTAGAATTGATATTCTGCCTTTCACGGAATTGATATTTCTCTTGTCAAAAATTGATATTTCGCTTAAGGTTCGTTTGGAAATCAGTAACGAAAAATGGATACGTATATGATGCAAGTATGGAATATTTTCTACGAAGTTACATCAATGTCAATAACATCAATGTCAATAGTGACTGCGATCATAAGATGTTAAAAGTTACAATTATCAATTTATTAAAAACATTTAATGCTTAATTACTAAGATTTCTTAATCATATGTGTATATTAATCAACACATGAATTATGTATCAGAAAGTATAATAGATAAAATATTCAATACATTTTCTATTTAACCATAGTTATATACATTCTTTCTTTCTACCCTTAATATACACACTCGAATCTCCGTCCATGTTACCGTAACTTCCGTAAAGATGGATAGATTTTAATTACTTTTGTTTCAATCGAAAAAATTGAAATTCAATGGAAAATTGATTAAGGAACAAGTCCATAATGTGTCGATAGAATTAAGGAACTTCGAGATATATAGATTCAAAGAAAAAGAAAAGTGCAGAAATATTTAAAAAAATCTTGATTTAACAAATTGTATCTAGTATGTATAGCTAGGATTTAAAAAACGGATAGATAAAAATATAACATTTAAGTTAGAGATTATTTAATAGTGCCTTGAATTTGAGAAACTATTACTCTTATGATACTTTTGACGTTATTAATGTATTGATTTGACTGTTAGCCAGCTGTTGAAGAATGTATAGTAATAATATATAGGCAATTAAAATAAATTATTCATAAGTTATTGGATTTTATAGTATTAAATATCTTTGTTTTAAACAAAGTTAGATTATTAATATATAAAGGTAAGATTAAATAAGATAATCTTATAAGCTTTCTTATAAGCTTATGCATATAAATATGTATAATATTTAATCCTGAAAAGCGTAAAGCAAAATAAAATGTAAAAATTTTTAATTTTACATAAAAAATATTTAAAAGTGCGAAAATAAGGTAATACAGGTAAAGTTTAACAATTCTTTCTAAATTTCCGCTACGCTTTATAGATAAACACGTTACAGTATACACAAGGTCGCCGAGCTTCATGTTGTCATTTGCGCGGCGAGACTCGAGTCAGTCAGTAGCGATGTGTGTAGCTTTGTATATTGTTGTATAGGAGGATAATAATGGAATTATGAAGAGAGTAAATGTGAAATATTTTATAGAGATTTTTTTATTTTTATAGAATAATTAAATTAAGTAAATTATTATATCAAATAAATACAACAAAGTCAATTTTCGATTTTATTATCCATTATAATTAATTAAAAGTAAGAAAACAAAAAATATAACCTGTGAGTAGAATATTGAATTTTTACAATATAAAATTGTAATTTGCATTTCTTCATAGTGTTCGTATTTCATGGATGATAATGACTGGAATAAAATACTTATGTACTTTACGTATATTATTTATACAAAATATTGAAATAAATTATTCATAAAATACAAAAAGAAACATTATTAATTTAGTCATATTGTTTTATTTCTCTCTTTCCAAATATCTTATTTTTAAAAAGATTTGAGATCTGCATTTGATCTCTCTATGCATCCAGGATTAAATATTATATAAGCTTATATACAGGAAAGCAATATTTAGAAATTTTTTCGATATGAATTTCACAGACATAAATAACAAACAGACAGAATATATTTCACAGTCAGATGGGATATTGTAACTGTAATTTATATTTAATAAAAAATGATATACCGTCACTTGTTAATCATTTTTTATGTTATAACAAGTTTTTATTCTACTTCTTCATTCTAATTGTATCCTTATTTATCGACTTTATTGAATAATATAATATTTTATTGTATATATTGCTCTAATAAAAATTCAATAATTTTTTTGTAAATATTAAGAATTCCATATTACTTCTTCATATCATTGCAATGCTTTAATAGTATCAACTTTCATAGGAGTAATATATTTCTAATAATTAGTTAAATGCACTTTTTGTTGATCTCTAACCAAAATTTTATTACTAAACTGCCTGTATTTTTAAATACAAACCTTTATTCTAAATATTTTATTAAGTTCTTCAATATAAATTTTTTTGTATATAAGAGTCATATTATGATTATAAATATCATGTTAAATGTTACGTAGAAATGTAAGGAAGAGATATCAACGAAATATTTAAATAGACCGACGTAATTAAGGTCAGAGCACACAATAACTTTGCACATACACATAGAAATATTTGCTTAACCTTTGAATTATTTGAATTATGTAAGTATTTTACTTGAGACATTAGACAATTTAAATATTCCTTTTTTACAAAATATAAAAAATGATAAAAATGTTCTTTTCACAATTGCAAAAAAAATACCTATTTAAAGTAATTAAATAAATAATCCTAAAAGATCCTATATTTTCTTTAAAGTAAAAACTGCTTCTCTTGTTAAAAAACGTAGAAATTCCAAAAATTATTAATCTCAGATTTCCAAAAAATCAAAAATAGGTTTTTTTACTGTCATTCCAACAATCATCTTGTATCGTTTCACATTTATTCTTTTCGCCACAGTGACAGTTGGAGACCCGCAGTAACGAGAAATTTTCAGCGAACGTAATAGAAATAAAAGTGGTTATTGAAATTCTTCGAGGGTAGGGCGAAATCGCTCCCGCGGGCCTTTTTCTCTCTTTCTCGTTTTCAAGCAACTCCAACGTCGCTTAGTGCCATTCTTTCGACAGACCACATGCCTTCAGGCTGGGATTGAGCCGTTAAGGTATTCCTGAAGTGAACAACGTGCGAACGTCTCTCTTGCTCGTGACTCGTTCCACTTCTGCGGCCTTTTCCTTTGTATATGCAGCCCTTTTCCTTTTCTCTGTACCATCGCTGAGCGTCGGTTAAATTTATTCGTGAGACTGAAACTGAATCTACCGCAATGAGACCGACGGGATTTACCGTATCGCCGTAGAAGACAATCTGGAAAATAGATGAAGCGCACTATTCCACTTCGCATGATCTTTCGTAACGTCCGAAGCGATCGCTGTCTTAAACAGAAGACTGATATTCTGGTAATGTGATTTAATTTCGCTAATGGATAAATGTAACAGTATGATAGATTAATTAATTTTATGTTTTAATATTTCTGCATTTTTAGCAGATTTATATATTTTTTAAGAAAATACTAAATATTAAGATAAAGATTCAATGTATTTCCATAACAACATATTCTTATTTACAACGTTGTTTTTGAATAAAATGGAAACATTTTATTCGATATTACAACTTCTTGTACAGTTTCCAACAATCGTGTACAATTAGACATATTACGAAAGTCGTATGCTAAACTGTTTTCTGCATATTTCTTGCAAAATTCTTCGAAGATGGTAGAAAGAATTGATGAGGAAGCGCGACGGAAAGCGCGCGGCGTAATTTACCGAGATAAAAGGTAATTCCGATTATTAATGACACTATTCCTTTTGCGCGTAAAGAATTCTGCAAGGATTCCATGTTTCGCTCGATATCTTGCGGGATTAATAATACAGAGAGGCGGTAGAAGGGGACGGCGGGGGATGGCACAGAGAGGCAGAAGGGGAAACGATAAATTACTGTACCTCCGCACTTAGCCTCGAGATACCGGCGGAACTCCTCGCTACCGATATCCTAAATTTACATCGTCGACCAGGAAAATCTTTCGTGAGAATTTCATTGCGCGAATCGCGCGAGAGAGGGTCGGAGTCGGTCGGTAATTCACTTCGCAAGCACGAATCTCGAGAAGGTTATCTTATCCGCTTTAGCCCCAGTCGTTTACTCCCAAACACATTCTGTAAACGCTCCGGGTACATTGATCTCCAGTTTTCTGCTGAAGCCCGCCAGGCCAATGTAGTCTGACAATAAAATTTTCTTATCCTTTTAACAGTCTTCTGGCGAACACCCCTGTTGAGATGGAGATCCCTCCGCTGTTAAACGAATTAATTAAATCCGTAATTTCTCTACCGAGAATAATTGATTTTAATATTATCGTAATAATATCGTCAAAAATCAAGCGCTCTAAATTTGGACGAATAATTAATTAGCAAAAATCGTTGAGTCGCAAGATAAATGCTGTTTCAATATATAAATGTTAATTTTGTTAAAAATCGTTGACAGATTTTTGTATATATTTAATTTAATTGTTGCAAAATATAAATATGTCACTTTTTATCTGTAATTTGTTACTTGTCAACATATCTGATTCATTAAAGCTTAATTCATAAATCTGCTTTTGTTAATGAACAATTATAATTACTAACTAGCCAGAAGCCATCAAATGATTTAAACAAGATCGCTCATAAGTCCAATAGTTTAAGACGGATTTTCCGGAAAACCGTTTGTTGCGCAATATCTCGCAATAGCCAATTTGCTCTGAAAATGATGATGGTCAGAGAGAATAAGAGCAGAGAGACGAGGGCGATGGAAGAATAGGGGGATTGTCGGAAAGAGAGAAACTCTATATCGGAGAGTAATCGTACAGAGCAAAAGCGAGAGACGGTGAAAGAGGATGTGATACGGAGAAACGCCTGCAGACATCCCTTAGGCCGCCTTGCAGTGACGGGATATGCGATACATACGCTACGCCAAATGCAATTTCGCTAATTGCCAAGGATAATGCCGTTGGTGCCCATCTATGTTCGTAGTTTCGCTCATGCATGGCGCATGGTATTCCACTTGTGTATTAAATGGGTCGTACGCAGCTTCCACGAAATTCAAAGTGGGTATCTCGCCTCGACAGATTAACTCTTTGTAGCTCGGCAATATAAAGTCCGTGTTAAAATATGAATTTAGAAAACGAGAACGATATGTCCCTCGGAAAAATCGAAAATTTTTAATAAATGATTTCTATAATTGAAAAAAAAATTAATAACTTGAAAAATAAATAGCATATGATATGACAAAATTATTTCCATGATTTCCATAATGATAATGAATAATAATCTTATCTAAAATTACGTACGTATTAAAAAATATACATGCCAAAAAAAACTTAAGCAATTTCGAATGTTTTAAAAAAAAAACAAAATGTCTACAGTGAAAAACATCGTATACCTTACAGCAAAACTATTTAATGAAATACGACATTAAATTTTATTTGACGTTTGACATAACATAGGATTAAATAACACAAAAAAACATACAAAAAATTTTTTTATCTGGAGATTAGACCATGAGAACCTTTTATGCTCTGAAACCAAATCCAATGTCTAAATTGCTTTATCACGTCGCAATTTTTTAATCAGTGGAAAATAGCTCGATTTTCCAGTATTTTTAACCTATCAACTTATATATTACCAGCTTTATAAAGTTGCATGTTAAATTTACTTTTTGTTTTATACCTCAGATTGCATATTAAAAGCCAGATTATAAATGGTTCTAAACTACTGAAAAATCGAGCTATTTTTCGATAAAAAAAGTGTGGTGCAATGGAACAATTCGAACAATGGATTCAGTTTATACATAAAAATGTCATGGATATTAGAATTTCCGGATTAAATATAAAATTTTGTTTCCTGCGCGTGTATAATTATTTGACATAAAATCAGAGCATGAACGTTTTTTTTTCTGTTATTAATTATAATAACATGTGACAACTCACCAAAGCATCAGATCTTATGAAACGAATATTCAGAATATATTAATTCTGTTGCAACGTGTAACAAAAATATGTAATATGCGAATTTCATTGACGACCTGGACAATCGTCTGCGATTCGATATTTCTAACGAGTTTCGTTTTACCTGTCATCTACCAACGGTGCGTGATGTATCATAAAAAATTACGTACGCTTCGGCCGGCTCGTATATTTGCTGATGCGGACAGCCCTCCTCGTCGGTTTAGAGGCTTGCAACATGATGAAAAACGCGACTATAGAATCCAGATAGCGCGTATATTTGGCAAGAGAATCCATTTGGTAAATATTAGATTTCGAAGTTCAATATAATGTATTAATGGAATCAATTACATTCATAATAAGTAAGTTATGCGCAGTGTTTCGACATATTACTTCTACTATATTATAGGTATATGTATGTAAATATTCACTAAAATAATTTTAAAAAACTAAAAAAGTTCTGACATTAAATATTGACGCGATTGTAGATAGAATTGATAAAAAGCGTTTTATAAATATTCTAAACTATACATGAAAAACAATTTCAATTATTTAAGACGACATTAAAATGATTAAAAAAAAATGATTTAAAACATTTTTTAGTTTACAATTTTTAACTTAAAACGGACACGATAAAATTTATAATATTAAATTATAATGCTATTTAATAAGCACACTTATATTTTATATACTAATTCTTTTATTCTATTATATTTATATTTGAAAGTTGGTAATAAATAATTGCCGAACATTCTACGTTCTTCAAGAAATAGAGATTATTTCCTCTGCACAAGAAATGACAAACCGACAACATAATAAATACAATACTCTCTATCATAAGGAAATTAAAATTTAGAATTTTATATCTATCTTCCTTTAATCTATCTTATTTTTTTTTATACTTAATTTCAATATTTATGAAACAATATTTTATTCTATTTTGACTCTGATAAACTATCCTTTACATGATGGATATAATGCACTTAACTATCCATTATCGTCAATAACGAAGAGCCTCTTCCAACGATCAGTTCAGGTGTCGCTCTATGAATAGTCCATGAATATTAAGTGCATAGATCTTGTGTCGATCATCTTGATTCACTAGTGATCGGCATTCTGAGTGTTTCGGAATTGTCAAAGCAAGTGTGACCAAATGCACTTATTCAACTATCGGTATGTAACAGTTAAACTACTTGAAGGATATATCTTTTCAAATAGATCAAATGTAAAACAAAACGTCCGTTAAAAAAATTCAGCACATTTAAATAAATTATGGTAAACTAATTTGTATTTAAAGATTAAACAATAATACGTTTTTTGTTAAAGTAAATACGTTGAAATATAACTACTAATAATAAAACAATCTTTATTATAATATATAGTTACAATAAATATAACTAAAAATAGAATTGTTAAAGATATAAATATAGTTTAATTAAAATTGGTTAAAACGCAAATCTAATAAAAATTTAAGAAATCCCTGATTTTTTTCGTGAAATCTCTAACGTGCGTCATATTATAAATCTAGCAAAATATGTTCCATGGCGAGTTATTTTTCAACTCGCATGTCGCCCCGCGAAAACAAGAGCTATTCTCTCTCTCTCTCTCCCTCCCCCCCCCCCCGTCTCTCTCTCTCTCTCTCTTCGTAATCATTCATTGTGCTATTTTTATCATTTCACGTATTTAATGAGACAAATGCCAACTTGATGAGACATTATAATAACTCAGTAAAATAATAAAGTTCTCCGCTCGCACTTTGAGGACGAGCAAGTCTCAATAAGAGGAGATGCTGATAACCGTGCGCAAGTTTACACAACGGAGGGTCGAAAGGTCAATATTGCCAGCCCATCGAACTTATCTCCATGTCACAGGTCCTCACCTCCGGTGTGCGTACGTACGTATATAAGCTTTCAAGAGGAAAATTTCTGAGGGAGTCACCGCGCCGATGCGTGCGAAGACTTCCTCGTTGCGTTATTATCTTATCCGTGCACTCACGCGTGCCTACGAATCGGCTAAGCTTTATTATGAACCCGAAAGTTACACACGCGCGTTAGCTACGAAATCAATACATACGCGGCTTATCTTGCTTCCGCATATTATCTTGAACGCACACGGTTGGCTGATATTATTGTGGATTGCTAAATCGCAAATAATTCGGAATAAAACTCAAATGTAGGCAAAAAATTTGTTTAGGCCGCAAACTCTGATATTACGGTAGTGAGTTTATACTTTTTAAGAAATTGTAGAAAAAATATGTGTATGTGTGTGCCAATAATTGTTAATTCGTAATTATATATAACTATTGAATGTTATACTTTATATAAGTTTTTAATTATTATATTAATTTTTAAACAATTCATGTTTTACAAGAAGAAAATGCACTAATTTTGAAAAGCAAATTAAAACTTTACTAAAAATATTTCAAAAAAAAAATACACAATTTAAACAATGTTTAAACTGTCTTATAAAACTATAAATGTGAATAAAGCCGGCAGCATATGATGCTTTTTTTCTGACAGGATTGTTAGCTAGATTTTCTCCCAGCAGTACCAGCACCGCAACCGATACGGTAGCAAGTACGCGAATCCAGCTATTAATTTCTATTTCTAATATAAATAATTGTAATAATTTATGTTCTAATCACAGAAACAAAAAATTAGAAAACATTTTTGACATAATTTTATACAATATGTAAAATATATTTTTACGTAAGCTTATACTAATCTTTAATATTAAGCTTTATTTTTTCAAGTTAGACAAAATATACAAGTATATTTCAATTTAAATGATTGATTCTAGACATCAAACAATTAAAAACAAACCTATAATACTTAACTGTTAGCAAGATTTTAATTATGTATTTATATTTGTATTTTAAAACAGAATCAAAATATGTTTCTCTTCGATTGTCCCCAAACTGTTTTTCTGAATATTTTCCTTGGCATAGTCGGTACAACATATTTAGTAATACACGCTCCATGATACTGTGCGGATATAATGGCAGCGCAGAGAAATAATTGGTTGTGGAAGTATTTTAATAAATTAAACAAATGTAACATACAGTGCAATATTTGTGATAAAATTTATAAGTATGGATTAGAGATGGCTCTAATAGCACATTTATACCAGTCTCATGAAATATATAATAAAGGGGACGTCTCAGATTGGATAAACGATATTCACCCGATATGGCAATATTTCTCTAAAATAAAATTATATACTGTAAAATGCAACATTTGTAGTGAGATATGGTGTGATGCATATAACAAATCATGGTTAGAGGAACATCTGATACAACAACATTCACAATTAATAATTGAGATACGAAACAAAATTACAAGTACCTGGCTGCCGCTACATTTCACATTGAACACCGAAAATTGTTCTACAAATTGCATGCATTGCAATTATTCTATTAAAACATTTTATGGAATAGGTATGTTAAAAGATCACTTGAGAAAAGCTCATAATATATACGATTACATAGAAGAATTGAAAATTATAATGTAGATACAAGGACACAGCTATCTATAAGCTAAAGGAAATTACATGGCTACACAAGTTCTTATTACGATAATAGAAAATAAAAAACTCAATAATGGTAAATATTGCAAATATTAATATTTTATTTTTCCTAAGTGATTAATATATAATATCTACTATTTATAAAAAATAGTTTGAAATATTGCATACCTAATATATAAAAATATAATCTCCGTATAAAGTTATGTTTTAATAATTTACTATATATATATTATATTACACGTATTTTATAAAGATTATAATCATAATCTAAGTAAATAATTTTAATCAGTCATATTAAGTTTTATTAATTTAAATTTGCAGTGATCTATATATATTATCTAAATAATTGATATTCAGTAAATGAAGAGTTCCTGTATACATATATTATAGAATCTAAGTTGTAATTGCATTTGCACATTTCTTTTTAAGAAATATGATAATAATAGAAATTTTGATTGTGTAATCAAATATATACATAATTGCAATGCAATCTTATAAATTTAATTACATTGATAATATTCTGGTTTCTTAATCACTCTGTGTATACATACAGGTCAAATTACAGAAGCTAACAAGGATACACATCCCTTAACAGAATCTTGAGATCATATTGTATGTAACATTACTAACAACAATGTTAGCTTGGACACTACATAATACATACATAAATAGACGTACTTGACGAGTAATTTCTCACTTTGAGTTATTACGTAATGTAAAAAAAATCAGTTCCACGATTAAATCAACTATGTACAAATTTATGATATATTATATTTATAATCTGCTTTATTAATTACTTATAATTTATTATTACTATTCCTTTTCATTATTTTATCACATGCTCATTTATATATTTTATATAATATTTTGTATAGCATATATAATTGTACTATAGCTACCTATATATTATATATTAGAGTTGTAAAACTTCTTGATAGTATTGGAATTGTTCAAAATAATTATTATCCGCTTATTGTTAGTTAAATTCAAGCGTTTAAATTATTTGAATAATTTAAGTATTACTATTCAGATGTTATATGTATGTAAAATCCGGATTGCATTTATAATTCTATAATCTGAATATTAATAATTTTATATAAAGTAATTATAACATTTTTAGAAATAATTGTCAAATATGTCATAATTAATTATAATGCAATTATTTAAATATTATAATTAAAACTTATTTTGAATTTTATATTAATATTTATTCAAAAGTTGATACATGTAAATAGATCGTACAATTGACACAAAATAGACGACGATATATATATTTTATATTACTAAAACAGAATATTATTATAATATAATTTTAAATCTGCTTAGACAGTTTTCAAAATTTATAGTCAAGTATCTCAATTCCACACGTATCTCAAAGCAACCCCAATCGTCGGTTTTACCGGTGCTATTTGCATCACCCCGTTGACGATTGCTACCAGCAAAAGCTCGCAGACAACGCGTGACTCTCATCGTCTCTCGAGACTATACGGCATACATCTCTCTTCAATCTGGGGATTTTTGAATTTCATATTCCACAGAGTGCTCACACTGAACCTACCCTTTCCTATGCTTTCGTGCCGTATACAACCCCCGCAAACCAAGCCAGCCGGCGTTATATTATGCGTAATTCATACCGCGACGTAGCGTATCATTGTTCCGGGAAACAGAGGAATCCCATTACCGGTTGGCAGCTGAACTCTCTCTGTCGCGGGGCCACGTTTTAGTTGCGGTCGCCGAAGCGAATCCTCGCGCTCTCGTTCGCGCGACCACCTCCCTCACGTTTCCCATTCGCCACTACCGCCTTCCTCGACGACGTTTGAAAGGACGAAGGATCTCGCCGATCTTTGTTCAATGTCGTCTAGCATGAATATAAGATATTACGAATGTTGTCATGAGACGATCGCGATGCTTAATAAGATATCTCTCTCTCTCGTTAGGAATAAAAAGTACAACACATTTTTTTATTAATTTCAAATATTGCAATCGTGTACATTTATACCCAAATTGGAAAATTAACAAATTGGCTGCATTTAGCAGAAATAACAACTTTGCAACTATCGTAAAATTCTTTAACATGATTGGCTTACATATTTAGATCCAGTGAAGAACTAAGAGCAAAAACCAATCATATTAAAAAATTACTACAGTTGCTTACAAACAAAACCGTTTTTTTTTTATTGAACGCAACCAATATATCACATTTATTATATTGTTTTTGATGCGCCGAGATTAACAACAAAAAATTTTAGAGTACTATTTATGATATGTTTTTAATGCACGAGTGCTTATTATTTAAAAAGCAATAATTTGTTCTAATATAATATTATATTTTCAACTTTTGAAATATTATATTTTAAAACATTTTCATATTTTTAAATCTTTGAACAATACAAAAAACTTGACACGAAGAAAATTAATTAAAAAGTTCTATGACTTAAATGTTTTAATGATATAAACTTTTTTCAAAAATGTAAGTCGACGAATTAATCTGAGTATTTTGTTAGAGAAGTTTGTCTCTTCTCGACATTCCTATGCATAATAAAAGTATACGGTCGAATAACATGTCAGTGGACGTAACAGTGATGCAACAGTTGCGGAACAATCTACGTCATTCTTTTCGCCGGCTTTTGTCAGTGCGCGAATAGCCGGTACGATTGCAACCTTTATCGTGCGTTTCTCCGAGTTGAATGCGATGAATCAGAGCGAAAAGCGAACAACTCGCTAGGTCACGCCAAACTAATAAAAATATCTACTCGAGTATCTATACTTTATGTGACATAATTCAATTGTGGGAAATAATGGAGAAATGTATATAACGAAGCATACATAATTAAATATCTCAAAAGTCAGTGTTATAAATTGTTCAAATATTATAAAATCTCTTTCAAATGAATCATTGTAGAATCATAAATTAATTATAATTCTAAATCAAAATCTGCATCTCTCATTTCAATTAATTCATTTAACACTTCACAGCCTAAATCTTTATATTTAAAATCATTATACATGACAGTATCTAAATAGAAAAAATAATATCACTTCATTTTTTTTTGTATCAATCTCTCATAAAAACCGATACAAATTCCTATCATTCTACGATAGTCGACAATTTGTTTTCCAATATATCCCCCACGCAAAAACCCGATCGATGTCTCTCTCAATATTTTCGCACACTTCGTTACGTCGTTTCTCCCTATCCTCGAGATTCAATCTTTCTAGCGTCGAATAACAACCCCAGCCGGACCACCTCAATATCATATCGTAGAATGCAAATGAGTTGCTATCCGCCCCGGATCTATGTCCTACGTGTGAGGTGACATGATTCCTGAGTTTTCTATGGAGCTTTCGCATCATAGCGCAGCCGGTTGTAAACTCGAAAAAGAAGACGGTGGAGAGAATACCTCGCGTCGACGTGCCTCCATACGTCTGCGTAAAATAATGGGAATTCTACTCCGTCACACACGTGCAATCAGAATACTTGTATCTCACCTTGCATACGAATGCGGATAGTATTTAATAGTTTAACGAGGTCATACAATACTTATCAACTTGCTTCTGACCAACTCAGGTGACCTGTTGCTCGTTAAACACTATAATATTATATTCTACTCTAGATATCTCGATTTCGTTCTGTACGCATCAAAACATCTCAACAATTTATAAGATCATGTATAATTACAGAGGCAGATTCATCGATTACAGATTCAGCTATCAGGTTAACGAAACAATTAAATACGATAATTTCATTTATAAGAGCAAGTAAAGTTTAATGTTTTTAATAACTGTATCTATTCTTAATAACTGTAATTTTGGAAACAAGCAATGAAGTCAGTTCTAATAATTATGAGGGGGAGGATGTATAAAATCAATTTGAGAGAATTAAATGAAATTGAATACCTTATGCAAATTGCAATGTTAAATTATATTATAAGATTTTATAATTTATGATAATTAAAGTTTGATTTCGAAAATATGTGTGTGTAGAATTAATATGAAAATTAGCCGAATGTAATAATAGATAGGTTTTATAAGAGTAAATCATAATGTTTATTTTAACTTAATTTTTTCAAAGTAGGCACTAAATGCGTAATTTGAATTAAGTTATTGTCAAGCACATATTATCAGCGAGAAATAACCGTTAATTAAACATCGAATTGACGTAAAAATCATTACATCAATGTAAATTCGACATTAGTTAAGTAAGTTATTTCTCACTAGCTTATTCTTAATTATTTATTTTAAATTCTTATAATATTAAATATACAAGTATGACTATGGATTTTTTTATAAAACGCATTCCAATCGCTTTTCCTTCATAGCTCGGTTCAAACGTATTGGTTCACCAGTGATAGTTTCAGACTTCAATTTTCAACTGTGCATCTTCAAATTTTTTCGGTGATTTTCCATGCTCTTTATCATTCAAATCAAAATCATTGCATGATCTGAATCGTTTGAACCACTTTTCACACATGGACATTACCGATGGAGCATGTTCTTTGTAAGCTTCTACAAGCAAACGATGACTTTCAACTGCATTTTTCTTTAGAAAAAAATAATGAAGAAAGACTTCCCGTAAATGGCGTTTTTCCGGTCAAACAAAATTTTCAATTTGATACTTTCTTACCACCTATCTTGGCTCATATTAGAAATATTTTGCTAAATAATATCAGATTTAACAAAATTCTCCTTTAAATAAGTATTGAAATGGATAGGATAAGTAAAAAAAAATATTTAATAAAAAAAAAATTAAAGTTTTTAAATTAATCGAGTTCCATATTTGGACTTTTAGTAACGTTCAAAAGGAATTCTAATTTTAAAATCAAATAACCATTTCGAGCTTAACCGATCGAATCTATCAATATGTTCAGTAGAATGAATACTTGTTTACCGCGATGAAAAGTTAAACACTCATTCTGATCTCGTCTTATGGTTTTTCCAACAAATTCCATGCAATTTATTCGCAAACTATTTTGCAATAACACTCTATGCTCGGGCTTTAAAGCTCGATAATATTTACACGCGTAGTATATGCAGCAATATACCGGAGTTCCTCACGATCTTCGTTTCGCCCGGAGCAATGCGCGTTAAATGAATTTCAACTTCACTTCGATTGCTCCAATTCTTGGCGCTCGCATTTTCCATGCATATGAATTAAGGCCGTGGATAATAGTTTAAACGAGGCAGTGGCATTCTCTTACTATGAAGTTCGTGACCTGTTGCACCTTGTCGAAACCAGCAAGTCTTACAACTACTTTATATGTGATATGTTACTTGTTTTATAAGATCTTCAAATTATGTAGATTGCTAGAATTGGCATGAATAACAAACAAAATTATCTTACAATTAATTATATGTTTAAATTGTATGATTTAAAATGTCTTACTTACAGTAATAATGCCTAAAATAATTATAAATTTTACAACAATATAACATAAATTTAAAATAACAAAAATATAATTAATATATA